>NC_056743.1:1613354211-1613546711 GCF_019279795.1 Protopterus annectens | reverse complement strand
ATACATTTAGGTCTGATGGAATGTATGGATCTTGGATGATTTAAGCAATGCTTCAGAGTGACCTCTCAAGTCACTACAGCCAGCCTGCCCAGAAGATATGATCTGGTGCCCCCTGTTTATATACCATATCACTATGGTGTTTAATCACGTGCAAAGGTTCTAGAGATGATGAGCTCATTCTATAGCACAGATGACGGCAAACATCTCTGACATTTATGTGCTTTGGCCCGTTTGATTTTTCCAAGAATCCTGCACTTTTACCCTCAATGAAACAGTCCCACTCCCCCAAGCAAAATCTGAAGAATCTGTTCTGACAGATTCAGCTGGATTCAGAAGAAAGAACGGAAGAACTGGATTCAAGGACATCTGCTGTTTCCATCAAAGCAGTTCTCTCTTCGCAAAACCTAGGATTGGAAATAGAAATTCCAAACAGCAAGAATGTCGGTCAACTTCGTTTTCAAGAGCCACTGATCTTTCTCACATACAACCTGGCAAGAACCATGAGAATCATAAATGCCATGAATCCTTCAATCCTTTGATACCATCTTGCTGAAGTCTCAGATTGATTTGAGAAGGTCAGCAATATTTCTAACTAGAAGCTCACTTTCCCCTTGGTTATCAATGCCTAATGAAGGAAAGAATCTAAAAGGCATCCTAGAAATACACTCCAGTGAGAAGGAATTAAGGAGGATTTTCTAGTGTTGATCTGAAATTCCAAATTGAGAAGGAGGTTGTAACCCATGAAAGTGATTCCTGACACCTGGAAAAAAAAACTAAAAAGATAAGTATATCATCTAAGTAAGGAAATGTGTGTATACCCTGCAGTCTGCAGTGGGCTATCACACGATCTAAACAGTTTGAAAACATCTTTGGAAATATATATAATCCAAAGGTTAATGCAGAGAACTGATAATTGACCCAGGCACACATAAAATCTGAGGAAACCACTGAACTCTGTTGCATTAAGAATGTGATGGTAAATATCTTTTTGTAGAGTCACCATGAAACCTGGAAAGGAAACGAAAAGTAACGGACTTTGTACGGTCAACATATTGAGCTTGAGTACTTTCACAAACAAGTTGAAAAAGGACATGTCAAGAACTGCTCTTCACTATGCATCCTTCTCTGCTCTGGCTTTGGGGCACTAGTTATATGACCCCCAAATAAACCTTGTGCTGAAGAACCTGAGGAAAAATATTCTGTTTGATCAGGTAGATTAGGGAAGATTCCCCCCA
The DNA here is from genome assembly GCF_019279795.1 of Protopterus annectens. Taxonomy (NCBI): domain Eukaryota; kingdom Metazoa; phylum Chordata; order Ceratodontiformes; family Protopteridae; genus Protopterus; species Protopterus annectens. The sequence continues at coordinate 1,613,545,476 of NC_056743.1, read as the reverse complement.
AAAAAGGAGGTATGTCTATCTAGTGTCACATGTAACTCTCCTAAACTGCTCTCAGAACCTGTTTGCCCGAAACAATGTTGCCAAAAGAGGAAATTGAGAATCACTTTCTGGGACATATTTGATGGGGAAGAAGCAGGAAGAGGTGGAAGGGTATGAAGAATACTGGCATAGTCATTCTGAGGTAGAGGCATGTCCTCTTTTTTTCTGAAAGGATCCCTGCTTCTTGTCAGACCCCTCTTGCTACTTCGTTTATGATCCCTGTTTTTTGGAATCTTGATGGGATTATTTGTTTTGTTTTTTTTTTTTGAAAGAAGAACCAGGAGATTTGAAAAACTTAGAATAAAATGGGCTAAAAAGTCTTACTAACATCCTAGATCAATTCACCTCTTTCATCAAACTGTTTGAGAACCTGAGTAGCAAATGGACCAAACAAAACCTCTCTGCCTGAAGGAGTATTCAAAACCTTAGACTTTACTTCTTCTGAAAACTTTAGATTACATACTCAGGCAAAGCGTCTCTTTGCAGTAGTTGTAACTCTAGTCCTGGAAACAGAGTAAACACAATCATACACATTCTTTAGAGAATGTTTAGACACTTATGAAAGAGCAGCACAAACATGATTCAGAAAGGGCATACTTTCTAAAGGTAAAGTGACAGAAAAACATTTTCAAATTGTCCACACAAGTCAAAAAGTACTTCAACATATGAGCCTGGTAATTCAGGATCCTGAAGGCTAGTGCTTTAGAAGAGGAAACTCTCTTTCCAAATCTGTCAAGAGCTTTGCCTTATCTGAAGGTGAAGGATTAACTTTGACCAGAACCTTGTTAGCAGCTGGGTCAAACCTCAGGTGAGAAAACAAATACTTGTTAGACCGAGGAACTTTATATAAAGTTCATCTTCTCTTCTGGGGACTAAAGACTGACAGAGTTGTTGCAGGCAGAAGAAAACACATCCTCAAAGGCTGTTACAATAGGAATATAATGTGTCAAACCAACTTGTATCATGTCAAAGTATCTTCTCAAAGAGGGTGGAACATCCATCTACTGCCACAAGAATAATTTGTTCTTCCTGGTCAGCAGTCGAATAAAAAGCAAACTCCTCACTAGGAGAATCTGAGGAATCATTCTCATCACAACAGAGTCAAGACCTTGTGAAGATGATACAGAAGAAGCCCTACCCCTATCAATCTCAGACTCTACATATATCATCATCTCAGGACTTTCTGAAGTTCAAAGCATGCAATAACTCCTGAGTACATAATTAATATTTGCCTTCAGACAAGCATTTACAGTTTAAGAACTGAGTATTTCTGTGGATAGTGTATTATTCTAACACTACTCACAGAAAGTGTAAAATGTTTCCTGGTAGAAATGAGACTGGTTGAAAACATCTGCAACAACAAAAAAAACTCAGCTGTAGCAGCACATCTGCTACCTTTAATGACTGTAGCAAAGTAGATGGGAATAAAATATAAGTAGTTACATCAACTATATCTAAACTGATGCCAGTGAATGACAAATAGTAGCAAGCCTTGGACAGAGTAGCCATGACTAATTAGTGCATATCAAAGATAGGCGTTCATAGGATCATAGGAGATGACTAGGCTATCGACCCAGAGGTCATTTTAAGCCTAGCCGCTTCAACCCAAGGTAATACCATAGAGGCATTTGTCAATACCCAAGATTTAGTGATGACTGCGCCCATGTCCAGGAGGGTTGTGGGTGCTATCCCCAGTAAGAATATATGGTGCTCCATCCACTAATCCAGGCTCCTCTTGAACAGTGTCATAAAGGTGCTCTGTTTCACATGAATTGGTAGCCTGTTCCAAAGACATTAACATGCTAATCAGTATCATACCATTCCACTTCAGTATTCATTTTGTGACTATTTTTTCCTAAAAACTTTTGGGTAATTGAAATCTTGCATCAGTGCCCAGACTATGGCCCAGGTGACCTGAGTTAATTTAGCAGCTCAGGTACTTGGCATGACAGGGAGAATGTGTGTGCCTATCCTGGGGGAGGAAGTATGCTGAGCCGAGTACTCACTGAGCTCTGGTAAAGGCCAGAGCTCATAGGGATTTAAAAAAAAAAAAAGTTAGGAGAGCGGTAGGCCAGAAGGCACTTTTGAATGACTGACATGGCTAGGGACTGCTGACCAGTCATCTCATACATGATAGCTTAAGGTGACATGTCCCATGTCTCTCTATAAGATCTCTTCCTCCCCAGACATTGTAAATATGCACCATAAAGTTAACTCCCACAGAAGTTGGGGAGTCCACCCAGTGCTTGGGTCACCTTGGAAAGAGTCTGGCAATAGCAGTTGAAGGATGTAACAGCTGTGTGCTCATAGCAACCAGGAGAAGGGCCAAAAGGCTAAGCAGCATTGGTGGGAGGTGAGAAATGAAGGGTGATTACTTTGTTAAGGTGGTAATTATACTACTGCAGAATTTAACCTAAACATTTTGATGGTGAGATTTTTTTTTTAAATTTTAAATTAAAAGTTTTTTTTTTTTTTTTTTTTTTTTTTTTTTTACAAAAGTAAAATTGAAAATAAAATAAAGTAAAATCATGTTTTTTTGGTAGCCGGTATTCTGCCCCTGTCAATAAGGTATAAAGACAATTCAGCATCCATAACATAGGGACTGAGTCACAACCAACCTTTTTCCCAATAATTTCCTACATTTTAATAATGCATACTGAAATTGCCTAATTCTAATTCTGCTTACAGTAATATATCATCAAATGTCTATCTACAAAGTTAACTAGAAACAGAGTCCTCAATTATACTTGTGGTGAACTAATTACCTTTTATTAAAAGCACGGTAAAAAGTGAAAAGTTATGTTATGTTCGTTTTAATTTCTTCTTTCAACACACTGTGTACCAGTCAATGTGATTTATGATGAGGTAGATGTTAAGTCATTTATACCATAATACGTATACATTAATTGCAAGCATTTTCTGCTTATTAGGCATCATCTCTTCCCAAGCTTCACTTGACAATGGCCTTTGGTCAGCTGGACTCATGGTCAAAAAATAGATATTCATAAGCAGAATTAGCGTTGCACATCCACTTTCATCCTTATCTACATTATTCTAGAACAGACTAATGGGCTTACCTAGTTAAGATGCATAAAATTAGTCATCTTAAAAAACAAATAAAATCTGTAAAAATTCACCAAATTTGTGAAATGTCAGCTTAATTTTCCTAAGCCATAATGTCTTCAAGGGAAGGCATAAACTACTGAAATAAGACTGGCAGCTGAAGAATTTCAAAATCACCATTTATTTATAATTCTGTCTCACAATTTCATAGATTAAAGTTCAGTCTTGGCAGCCAGTTACCGTCTAATGAGGAATCTGTTTGTTCTCCTTGTTGTCAGATGGATTTTTACAGGTACCTCATTTTCTCCCACCTCCCAAATAATGCTGGTTGGCTAAGTGTTTGTGGACATTGCATTCCCTTTTACCTTATGGTCTGGGTCATGGCTGAAAAAGATCTGCAATGGGTCAGTTTAATAACCTGATTAACAAATAAATAAATGCAAACACCTTTCACTCACCTGTTATTTTTGACTTATTTTACTTCCATCAGCTATTTGCATTCATGCTAGGTATCTAGGAGATGGCTGTTATCCAGTCAACCATCTGGGTCCTACACTTGCCCTACAAACAGTTATCCTACTACATCCTGTACAAGTGGCTCTTTCACAATGCCAGCCTAGGATCATATGTCCATCCAGGCTACAGCAGCCATACATGCTGCTTGGTAAGTCGAGTGCTCATTTGCAGCCCTTAATGTTGCCTTGTTCCACATAGGATTGGCACTGTAGTGGACTGAGCTGACGTCCTTCCCTAAGAAAAGGGGTGCTGACATCTGCTGCTCACCACACCCTTCCCCATCAGCTCCTCTAGTGCCCAGGCCACTAACTGACCTCAAGTCCTCTTGAGTGCAGTCAAAGCTTCATCTGCACCTCAGAGTCTTTAGTCACTTTTTTTAGTTTGAAGATCATTTGTCTATTATCATTTCGTATAACAGTGGTAGAATTAACAAGCAGTCAACCAGTTAATACATCTTGGTGTCAGAAGGCTGCAAATTATTCAAGCTACAGTCTATCTCCCTACAAGGAGACAAATAGCATGTACTATACCTAAGTGAGAGTTAAAGAAATGAATAATCTGTAAATGCCAGCAAAAATTCCACTACATTTTTCCATTGTGTTATAACTGTAAACTTTGCCTGTAGTCTTGAATAGTTAAGGATTATGTTCTACCCAGTCAACAAACTAATGTTTAGGTAGTGTCTGAAAGAGCTCACACCAACCCACAGCAACCAGATCCAAAACAGATTTACAAATTTATTAATATTCTTTAATAGTAGGATAACTGTTTCCCCATGTGCAAGCCAAGACATTAAAAACAAATTCAGCTCTTGCAAAACTGAAACATGAATTCCTTAGCAGGTGGTTTTATGCTTTTACTTCACAACCAGGACATGAGACACAGCAATGTAACCCACATTTGTAACTCTGCATAGGTTAAAATAATCAGTGAATCTGCACATTGATTATTGCCACACACAGAGATTTAATGTGGACCACCTATATCAAGATCTAGGCAGGAATATAGGGCAGTGCTTAAACTGGAAATGTTTATAAAGTGGAACTGTAATCCAGCAGTTCTAATACTATGAATTCTCCTTTATTAATCCAACTCCAAACACTCTCACTCGAAAACGGAGTAGGAAAAGATGAAATTCAGTCAGATGCAATCCCTGCCCATTTCAACATATTCAGATATGGATTATTTTAATCAACACACAGTGAAGGAAACTCTAATTCAGTCTCATGACCTGGTCCCACTTAGACATAATAACCTCGGCTTTCTGGGACCTCCAGGTCAGGGCTGACACTGAAGCAGTCAAGAAAGGCATAGTTCACTGAAATTAAAGCTATTTACTAAGATTCAGCCAAGAAAAAAATGGTAAATAATTCTTATTTAATAAAAGAAAACGGCATAGCACCACAGACTGAGCAAAAAGCCTATCCCAACGTGATGGGGTCACAGTGAACTATAGAACAGCTAATAGTTCAGGGAACATTACCACATGTATTAAAAACAGCCTTAGGAAAAATTAGTTTAGTGGCTCATACATTGATATCTACTGTTTAGGAGGTACAACAGACAACCAGTACAATACTGAGATGATCAGAGCACTAGGAAACAAAGATTTGTAAATAGCAACTAACAATCCTTTGATGAACTGTGTCAATGCGTAATGAACAGTGCAGGCTGGAGAAGTTGTTTGACCGCAACTGAGCTACAAAATATAAGTATCTTTTGATTATTTTTACAGATTACTGTTTTATAATTTAATATATATAAAGCACTTTGTCTATTCAGAATCTTCACAAATCCTTATCTGTTTAAAAACTTTCATTTGACTCTGTAGTGCTGTCTTTGTCTTAGGCTATTGTATAAACTGAAACATTTACTCTGTGTAATTATCTCTTGGCTAGTGGGGGCTGGTTCTTTTGTGTTCTTGTAAAAAAAAAGTTGTTGATCTGGTCTTGCCCTAACTTTGGTGTCTTTGCACACAGTGCAGGCTGGAGAAGTTGTTTGACCGCAACTGAGCTACAAAATATAAGTATCTTTTGATTATTTTTACAGATTACTGTTTTATAATTTAATATATATAAAGCACTTTGCCTATTCAGAATCTTCACAAATCCTTATCTGTTTAAAAACTTTCATTTGACTCTGTAGTGCTGTCTTTGTCTTAGGCTATTGTATAAACTGAAACATTACTCTGTGTAATTATCTCTTGGCTAGTGGGGGCTGGTTCTTTTGTGTTCTTGTAAAAAAAAAGTTGTTGATCTGGTCTTGCCTTAACTTTGGTGTCTTTGCACACAGTGCAGGCTGGAGAAGTTGTTTGACCGCAACTGAGCTACAAAATATAAGTATCTTTTGATTATTTTTACAGATTACTGTTTTTATAATTTAATATATATAAAGCACTTTGTTTATTCAGAATCTTCACAAATCCTTATCTGTTTAAAAACTTTCATTTGACTCTGTAGTGCTGTCTTTGTCTTAGGCTATTTTGTCCCACATACTTGGTGGCTTTGCAGTTGCCCGCCCCTACTGTGACACACCTCCCAGTCTAGTGTCATTAGCTCATTCTTCTTAATACAGAGAGAACATTTGATAAGGCCTTCTGTTCCTCCTTTTTCCCTTTTCAAAAAGTAAAACAAAACTTTTTTTTCTTTTTCGCCTGAACCTTCTTGTGTTCTGACTGTCCTTCTCAAACATATTGGAAATATACAGTATATTTCAGAGCATTTGTTATAACTGTATTTGCTATAACTGATTTAAGTATTTTTTCTGGCTTTTTGAATATTTACTGCTTAGCGACTGCATCTTAGCCTGTTTATACAGATCTGCATTCTATTTAAACTGTTTTTGTGTTGATTAACTGTTTTGCACTCTTAAAAAGTTATTTGTTGCTTAATTTTACCTGTAGGCTAACACACTCAAGTGTGCTAGCCGCTTAAAAGCATTTATAGCATTTACTGTCTGTTTTTTTCCTTGTCTCTGTAAAAATAAAAATAAAAAAAATAAAAAAAAAATAAATAAAAAAATCTCTTGTTTTCCCACCTTACTGAACTAGAGTAGTCCAGTTTCAGAGTTGCTGATCCCTGGGCTTTGTTTTTAGTTCCTGTTACTGATCCATTGCCTTATTAGGAAGGAGGGAAGTTTCTTTGCTTACCAGTGGGAGTGGGAAGCACTGAGCAGCCTTTTTGTCCGAATTGGTGAAGTTTCAGCCAGAAACTAGTAGTCCATTGGTCGTTTTGGGCCAATTCCTAGCTCTTTTCAGCCCCCTGCTATAAAACACGCTAAACACGCGTTTTCCAGCTTGTACCAACTCAGCACAGATCCTCGTGGTGGCCTGCAGAGTGATCCAAGCAGCAGAGAGCTAAAAGAGTGACTTTCTACCAGATATAAGTATTTTTGTGGCTTTCCCACTGTTATTAAGCTAGCGACTGCATTTCGCCTGTTTTACTGCTACTTTAAGTGATTTCTGAATTTTACACTGTTTATTGCACTTTAAGTTACTAATTGTTGCAAATTGTTTCTGTAGGCTACACACTAAAGTGCGCTAGCCGATTTACAGCATTTATAGCATTTACTGTCTGTTTTTTCCCTTATCTCTGTAATAAAACAAAAAATCTCTTGTTTTCCGCCTTACTGAACTAGAGTAGTCCAGTTTCAGAGTTGCTGATCCCTGGGCTTTGTTTTTAGTTCCTGTTACTGATCCATTGCCTTATTAGGAAGGAGGGAAGTTTCTTTGCTTACCAGTGGGAGTGGGAAGCACTGAGCAGCCTTTTTGTCCGAATTGGTGAAGTTTCAGCCAGAAACTAGTAGTCCATTGGTCGTTTTGGGCCAATTCCTAGCTCCTTTCAGCCCCCTGCTATAAAACACACTAAACACGCGTTTTCCAGCTTGTACCAACTCAGCACAGATCCTCGTGGTGGCCTGCAGAGTGATCCAAGCAGCAGAGAGCTAAAGAGTGACTTTCTACCAGATATAAGTATTTTTTGTGGCTTTCCCACTGTTATTAAGCTAGCGACTGCATTTCGCCTGTTTTACTGCTACTTTAAGTGGTTTCTGCATTTTACACTGTTTATTGCACTTTAAGTTACTAATTGTTGCAAATTGTTTCTGTAGGCTACACACTAAAGTGCGCTAGCCGATTTACAGCATTTATAGCATTTACGGTCTGTTTTTTCCTTATCTCTGTAATAAAACAAAAAATCTCTTGTTTTCCCGCCTTACTGAACTAGAGTAGTCCAGTTTCAGAGTTGCTGATCCCTGGGCTTTGTTTTTAGTTCCTGTTACTGATCCATTGCCTTATTAGGAAGGAGGGAAGTTTCTTTGCTTACCAGTGGGAGTGGGAAGCACTGAGCGGCCTTTTTGTCTGATTTGGTGAAGTTTCAGCCAGAAACTAGTAGTCCATTGGTCGTTTTGGGCCAATTCCTAGCTCCCTTCAGCCCCCTGCTATAAAACACGCTAAACGCGCGTTAGCGCGGAGTTGCCACTGTTGCACACAAGAGCAGTGACGGTTAAACAAGGTTAAACTATTCGGGACATCTAAATTCCACTCTTCAAATTTTCCCTTAGAACTACCTTCCTCGAGCTGTACTGCTGATCTAACCAGCATATCCTATAACTGAAAAGTTCATCTCTACTTGATTCCCAAGTAGACTATTCTCTATCTGTAAAGCCTAGCACTTACTCCTACAGTACTTGCACCTTGATAAAGCACTCTTATTATAGATAGTACCCCACCAGCCTAAAACCCACTTCCCCCGGAGTCCTTTGAAAGTCTCTTTATCTACTACTTCTAGTATGTCGAGGGATCAGTTGCTAGTGTCCTCTCCAGCTCAACTGGTGAACCTGGGAATATTGAGGCAATGTTACAATTGCCTCATGTACACAGACAATCCTCTCCTTCTCCCACAAAACACAAATACATGCGAGAGATGCAACTATACGGCCAAACTGGAGGCTGAGCTCTCTCAACATAGGACTGGCAAGACCAGACAGGAGGAGAAGGTAACCACACACAATACATACCCAGTCACACATGGTACCATCACAACTTCAAATCATACACATACTCACACAAAGACATACTCGGAGGCTCTGTTCAAAAATTTACCAAAACAGCAGAGGCCACCAAAGCAGACACCCAAACAACTACCACCTCACGACCCAACACATGCAACACATAGACCACACAGTCAGAGTGTCAAACAGTCACAGCCCTTAAGGCCAAACAAAATGCCAGACACACTTGTCATTGGTGATTCCATAGTCAGACACACTGACGTCCGCTCACCAGACTGAGTAAGGAGAAGGTCACAGTAAGCTGCCTGTCGGGCGCTAGAATCCGCCACATAACGCAAGCACTCAGGTCTCTCAACAGCAGGTACAAGTACGACTCAGTCATTGTCCACGCTGGTGTCAACGACCTGAGACGTACCTCCTTGGACTACATGAAAAGGGACATCGAGGAGCTCTCTGATTATGTAGCCCAGGCAGGTATGACCCTGACCTTGAGCAGTATCCTACCTTCACCTAGAATGATGCCACAATACAGTGATAAGATGATCAGCTTTAATAATTGGCTTAAATTCTGGTGTCATTCAAAGGGGATCCAATGTCTGTCTGCCTGGGATGACATGCTGGACAAGCCACGCTGCTTCGCAAGGGACGGCTTGCACCTGTCACCCCTGGGCTTCCGGATATTGGCAAAGGCTCTTGCCACCCCTATAGTGCCTTTTTTAGGCAAGGCTCAAATTCTAAGCCTACCACCCTAGAACACCAAAAAGGAAAAAAACTAAGGGTAATGCTGCTCAATGCCAGAAGTCTCAATCTCAAGATGCACGCACTCGAGGCCCTTCTCAATATGGAGAACATCGATGTCTGTGCTGTGACAGAAACCTGGTTCAAGGCTCCTGAGAGCACCCCAGCACTAACAGGTTTCACCTCATTTCATGCGTTCCGGCCCCAAAATCCAGACAACACCAAGAAAGGAGGGGGGGTGTCCATATTCATAAAGGACACCCACACCTCAAGGTTGGTGGCAACGCACGATGCATCGGAGACCATCCAGGTGCAATTAACCATAGGCAAGACTGCTCTGCAATTTGTAGCATGTTACAGGCCACCCTCTCAAACTCAGGAACCTCACATGGCCTTCCTGAAAACATTGGAGGATAAATGTATCTCCAAACACCATCATACTAGGTGACTTCAACTACCCTAATATAGACTGGGAACACTACTCAAGCCCGAACACTCTAACCCAAAGATTCCTGGAGTTCATAAACTCAAATGCCATGGAACAACTAGTCACCATCCCCACAAGAGGAGAAAACATACTTGATCTCATCATCATGAACATGGGATCAAAATGTTCAACACCGAAGTATACCCCTCACTGGTGAGATCAGATCATAAACTAATCTCGCTGGAGGTCCTCATCCCGCCCCCACCTGAAACAAAAAGACCACAGTGAAAAACTTCTCAAAAGCCGATTTCACACTTCTAAAAACTAGTGTGGTCTCCTTTAAGGCCCCTGAGCCAGTGGTAAACATTACTCAAACCGCTGAATCACTTACAAATGCCTTCTACCAGCACCTACAGGACTGCATGGATCAGGCAATCCCAAACAAAACTAAGACTCTCTGTACCAAAGGCAAGCATCCAGTCTGGTGGACCCCAGCCATAAACAAGCTCTACAACAAAAGGAGGAAGCTACTACAAGATAGAGCAAAATCCTTGAAAGGTAAGACACCTTTGATCATTATAAGTAAAAACTAAGAGCTCTCATAAAATCATCCAAGGCAAATTTTGAGAGAAAAATCGCCAAGGACTCTAAAGACAATCATAAGGCCTTCTTTAGCTATGTTAGAAACCTAGGAGGAAACTCCCAGATATGCTCAGAATTAGTTCAAAATGATGTGAAAATTACTGAACCTACACACATTGCTAACATACTGGCTGACAGGTTCAGTGCAAACTCCCCCCCCCCAAAAGGAGAGATATCTATTCCAGAGGATTGTAGCCCCCCAAACATCTCCAACGCCCATGTGAGAACTGCCCTCACTAAGGCAAACACAGCATCCATGGGACCGGATGGTGTCCCCGGCTGTGTGCTTCATGAACTCAACGAGGAATTAAACCCACAGTTAGGACAGCTGTTTAATCTTAGCCTCACCTCAGGATACGTACCCAAGGAGTGGCGCACGGCGACTGTGGTCCCACTTCATAAGGGAGGTGCCTCCACAGACCCTGGAAATTACCACCCCATTAGCTTGACAAGCCTTATCTGCAAAGCCATGGAGAGGATCATAATGGAACTCATAAATAAAGACATAGGGAACTTGCAGACTTTGGATCCAACCCAGTTTGGCTTTGTCAAAGTCAGATCCTGCCTCTTAAACTTGGTTGACTTTTTCGAGACAGTCACCAAGGCCATTGATGAGGGAAAGGCAGTCCATACAGCCTACCTCGACCTGGCAAAGGCCTTGACACAATACCCCACTCAGGTATCATCGAAAAACTCATCAGCTTGAATGTAAACCCATACATCACAAGATGGGTTGCAAACTGGCTAAGTGACAGAACCCACAGGGTCAGAGTTGCTGGAGCCATGTCAGACTCAAAGCCTGTCACAAGTGGTGTCCCACAGGGCTCAGTCCTGGGTCCACTCTTGTTCGGCATCTACTTTTCTGAAGTACAAGCAAACACAGGAGGGTTATGGCTGACAAAGTTTGCAGATGACTGCAAACTGGGCGCCATAGTCGAAAACACATCTGACACAGATATCCTCCAGAAGGGCCTCACAGAAACGGATAACTGGTGCCAGAGCCATGGCCTGAAGTTAAACGCCAAAAATGCATAGTCATACCCTTTGGGAAAAACAAGGTTACCCCTAGCTACCATATAGGTGGCAATCCACTGAGCACAGAAAAGTCATCAGGGATCTGGGGACCCAAGTTGACAGTAGCCTTCGCTTGACACTCATGTTGCTAAAGTAGTTAGGAAAACCTTCTATATCGCCCACCTGATCATGAAGGGATTCACATCTAGATCAAGGGAGGTCATCGTCCCCTGTACTCATCACTCATTAGACCTATGATTGAGTACAATGCCCGTTCGGAATGTATCTGACCAGACACCTGCTGCAGCTTGAAAGGCCCCAAAAGTTCCTCACCAAAAGGATAAAGGGTCTCAAAAATATGTCTTATGCTGCCCGACTGAAAGAACTCCAGCTCTATTCAGTCTCATACCGCTTGCTCAGAGGTGACCTGTGCCTGACATATAAGGCCATGTCAAACCCAGATTTGATGAATATGCTTCACCTCAAAAAATCTAGATCCCTCAGAACCACAAGGGCGGGAGACATAAACCTTGACACGGTTATAAATAGAACGTGCTGGAGGGACAGATTCATCACCCAGAGACTCCCTATGCTGTGGAACAAAATCCCGGTACATGTGAGGCAGAGCACCTTGCTGGCCTTGTTCAAGAGGAATCTTGACCAATGGATGGGAGATCGCAGATATACCCCAGGGATTACTTCAGTGTCACTGCTTGACAGAGGCACAGAAAAATGATAGGCATAGTTTTTATTCAAACTAAAGGGGTGGCGAAAGCCACATAACTATGGGCTAGGCTTATAAATGCCCTTGGACAGATAGCCTAGTATGAACCTATGAACCTATGAACCTATGTGGGTATTTCATACAAAATCCTGCAAAAAATTACAGGTATCTGCAGTAGTAGTAGCAGCAGCAGCAGCAGCTTGTAGAGACATGACCAAGATGGCTAGAAAGGTACTTCCTGAAATTGATGAAGCCTTTCTGCACTGCTGATTATATGCAGTTCGATTACAGACAGTGAGAGAGAAAATTTAGACTAATTACAATAAGCAAAGACTGTAGCCAATTAAATTATTCACAGTGGCAGAAATATATGTAAAGTACAAACAAATAGAGGGATTCCATTAATATTTCTATTAATTACAATGTAAATCAATATACACAGCAGCATAACTTGGACTATTTTAAATATGACTGCATTACATGACTTAAGTTTATAAAAGAATATCTAAATCTTCAACAATCTGAACAGATTTCTGTAACATTCAGAGGTCACTAAGCCTGAAATCCAGCATCCATACAATGTATCAATTAAATGCACATTCAGAAATGCAGCCAAAACATTTCAGAGATAATAAACATTGTGTGTCCAAACAATTACTGTACAAATATCATTCTTCACTAGTTTCTCTATACAGACATGATATACAGTAGCATCCCTATTTTTCTTTTAACAGAATTTATCCATTCATTCTTTCCTAACTGAAAATTTTTTAACACACATACATACACAGACACGCATACATAACACACTTCAAAAACACAATTCTTATTTAAAAAACTGTAATCACTGAGGTGCTAACAGGCCACACACAGTCTGATATAAAATATCTCTGTATATAAAGGCTGAGAGTTCATATCAACATCTCATGTCCTCGGTGAATGATACCACATCTCAGCAGAAACCATGTTTCTTTTCTTTGTATTATGAATTCCCTTCTGTTTTATGACCCCAGTAACCTTTTGTATCTTGAATTATTTCTCATAATATGCTCCAAAAACTATCTAATTGTCTTCATCTTAAAAGTAATCCATAATATGTTCAGTATTTCTGTCTTTTTACAGTTTGTTGTACTTTCAGCAGTTCAGACTCAGAGCATTTCATGCTAGTTACTCTGCAAGTTTTAAACCGTCTCAAGTAAATTATCACCATCATTTTAATCTTCCAAAGGAATAAACATTCAATTAATTTATTGAGCATTCTATCCTACAAGTTCGACTGTTTCCTAATATTCTTCATATATCCTAAAAAATGTGTGTATCACCACTGACAGACACAATGCTATGTCCTGGTCAGAGCTAAATGACTGTCTCTGAACTCATTAGCCTATAAATATTAACAAACTGCATTTCTAACATATACTGAAGAATACTAAATGTGATGTACTAATCTATTCATACCATTCTTTTAGGAAAATTCTGTGAGATGTAAAGGCTCACAAAGTCTTGTTACAGGAATATAAATATAAATCACAGAAGCTTTTTGTATTACTTGAAGCACTTGCCATGATATTATGTCACAGCCAAGCTAAATGAAATTCTGACCTTTATAGTGACAGATCCAAGGGCCTTTTAAGAAAGTGATCTAAGCTTATGACACTTGTTATCAACAGTTTTCATGTTTTGTGCCTTTCAAATTATGTCATCTTGCAAATTTTGCTAATTTTGTAATAATACTATAAGGTGAATTATTTCTAATATAAAAATATATTTAAATTAGTGCATAATTGTTTAATATTTGTTTAATATGGTAATAATAATTTTAGTAGTAATACACGTTAAATGTTTATAAGTTAATTAATAAGTTAATTGATGAGGGTTCACCTGGTATAAAAAGTGGATGAATTTTATGTAATGTATCCTTGAAGGCGAAAGGCCGAGATACCATATTTTTGGTGCTAGTAAAAAGATTCTTCTACAACTATTGCTGTCAATGTTTTTTTTTTTTTCATTTGTCCTTTTGTTGCTAAGTGCTTTTTTATCATGTTGCTGGTTAAAGCAGATGTTGTACCGAGGGTAAGTCAAACCCCAGAGGCACAAGATAAACTGTTGTTCACTGACTTGGTGAGAGAAAAGGAGGCCAAGTTACCAGGGTCTGATCCATGGTCTATGGCTGATTCTGTTAATAATGGTATGCTGCTTGAGCAGTTACAAAGAATGATAACCAAAGAAGTCAGTTTGTATTTTGTTACCAAGTTGTTGAAAAAGAACTTTGAACTAGGTATTGTTCCACGAGGCTTAAGAATTGATAAGCTTCCTGCTTGGGAATTTTCAGAAGAGAAGCAGGATCTACAAGAGGAATGGAAGAAGAGATCATTACATTGTTCCCTTGAATGAATTTGTACTCTTGTTAAGAGGAACTTGCGTACCAGCAATAGGCTGCAGGAGCAAATTGCTGTTTTGCAGCATAAACTTGAGTGACTCCTCTGAAGCAATGTTTATTGGTAAAATGAGTGACATTAAAACTAAATTAGTTAAGGCAGAAGCTGTTATCGCACGCAAAAAGAGAAAATTGGTTCATGATTTAGATGATTTTAAAAGCGGAACCATTTTCTCATGGCAGTGTGAGCAACACTGTGGAAGGCCGAACACTGCAAGCAGGAAATCCAGTTCTAGAGAATCGTCTTTGTCTTCACTTGAAACACTGTCTAAGAAAAGCGTTTCGTTTGAAGATATAGAGGAAGCAGGCACTTCTAATTCCTCTAATTTTTCTACAGAGGCCAACAGCTCATCACCGAGCCAGGGGAACCAGCGAACAGGAGGCAAGAAATACTGAATGAACAGAAATCCTTGTGTACGAACATTTTTGTGGACTGTGCTAATGTTAGAATACCAGGTAAAGCTGGTGTTTTATTTTTTGACCAAGCGTTTTCTTTCTCTATCGATTCCTGTTGCAATATCGTGTCTGCTAGTGTAAATGACAATTTGAAAGTAGTTAATTTATTTGAGTTACAGCTGACGAGTAATGCTATTAGTTTATTAGGTAGAGGAACAAGATTTGTTCCTACAAAGATCCCTACATTAGCTGACATTTTGATGGATGTGAAAACTTTTTGCAGAAAGTTGCATTTGTTTGTGTATTATAACAAGTTTAAAAAAGAAAGTATTTATGTATCTGAACATAATGTTCAGGCTGAGTGTGATGCGTTAGAAGATGACTTGGAATCACTAATGAATCTTTCTATTTATAATTTTGATGATGAGTTATGTGAAGATGAAGCAATTGAATGCACTGATTTTTCTGCTCACAATGTTTTGAACACTGGCTATTCTAGGTTTAAAATTCCTTCTTTAACTTATAAAAGTAATTTCTCACTGTACAAGTTGTCATTAGCTATTAATATGTTTGAGCAAATTTTACTGAAAAGGGCTGAATTTGAATATACCCGATTTGTAAAAGCTAATAAGAAATTCAACTTAACTAAAGAAGAATGGATGGAATTGTTAAAGCGAGTCTCATAGGTTGGTACTAGGCTATCGGCCCTAGGGCCTACACAAGCCTAGACATAACAATTCCCTGGCTATGTCTTCCCACAGTATTTACTTCCATGGACCCCTGTCTAGCAGGGCGACTGACGTGATCCACAGTGTGAATTTCCTATCTCCCATCCAATCTTCAAGGTTCCTTTTGAAGAGGGCCAAAGAGGCACTCTGCTTGACATATATTGGCAGTCTATTCCAGAGTCTGGGGAGTCTCTGGGTCAGGAACCTATCCCTCCAGCATGTTTTGTTCATTGTGATGACAAGGTTTAGATCCCTGGAGCATGCGTCTCTGAGGGACTAGGATTTCTTTAAGTGTAGCATGTCCAACAGCTATGGGTTTGACATGGCTTTGCATGTTAAGCAGAGATCACCTCCGAGTATATGCAACAGAGTATAGGTGGAGTTTTTTAGCCGGTCAGCATAGGGTATCTGCTTTAGGCCTGTGATTCTTTTAGTGAGGTTTTACTGTGGCCTTTCCAGTTGTTGCAGGTGTCTTGAGAGGTACATACCAAACAGGGCACTATATTCTATAATGGGGTCTAATGAGGGATGAGTACAGTGGGACAATGACCTCCTTTTTTCTGGATGAAAAGCCCTTAGTATGAGGTGTGCCACACAGAAGGATTTCCTGACTGTTGTGGTGATGTGGTTATTGAAGGTGAGACCACTGTCCACCTGTGTCTCTAATTCTCTTATCACACTTTCGGTGTTTAGTGTACTGCCACCTATGTGGTAATTCATGGGTACATGTTTTTTCCCAAAGGGGATGACTGTACATTTCTTGGCATTGAGCTTCAGCCCATGGCTTTGGCACAAAGCATATGTTTCTGTAAGGCCCTTTTGTAGAATATCCATATCATTTGGGGATTTAATAATGGCTCCTCTTTGTGAGGTATTTCTGAGGCCTTTCCAGTTGTTGTAGATGTCTTGTGAGGTACATACCAAAAGGGTCGTTGTACTCTATTAATGGGTCTAATGAGTGAAGAGTAGAGTGGAACAATGACCTCTTTTTTCCTGGATGAGAAACCTTTTGTGATGAGGTGTGCCACGTAGAAGGATTTCCTGACTACCGTGGCAATGTGATTATCAAAGGAGAGACTACTATCCACCTGTGTTCCAAGGTCTCTTATCATGTTTTCGGTGTTAAGTAGACAACCACCTATGTGGTAGCTCATGGGTACAGAGTTTTTCCAAAGGGGATGACAATGCACTTTTGGCATTGAGTTTGAGGCCATGGCTTTGACACCAGGCATCTATCTCAGTGAGGCCCTTTTGTAGGATGTCCACATCGTTAGGAGTTTCAATTATGGCTCCTAGTTTTCAGTCCATATCAAAAGGGTCGTTGTACTCTATAATGGGTTTAATGAGTGAAGAGTAGAGGGGAACAATGACCTCTTTTTTCCTGGATGAGAAACCTTTTGTGATGAGGTGTATCATGTAGAAGGATTTCTTGACTACTGTGGCGATGTGATTATCAAAGGAGAGAATTATCCGCCTATGTCCCAAGGTCTCTTATCATGCTTTTGGTGTTAAGTAGACTACCAGCTATGTGGTAGCTCATGGGTACAGAGTTTTTACCAAAGGGGAGGACAATACACTTTTGGCATTGAGCTTGAGGCCATGGCTCTGACACCAGACATCTATCTCAGTGAGGCCCTTTTGTAGGATGTCCACATCGTTAGGAGTTTCAATTACGGCTGCTAGTTTTCAGTCATCTATGAACTTCATTAGCCAAAGACCTTCTGTGTTAGCCTGTACTTCAGAAAAGTAGATACCAAACAGGAGAGGGCCCAGGACTGAATCCTGTGGTACTCCACTTGTCACTGGTCTGAAGTTGGATTTGGAGTCTGCTACTTTCACAGTGTGGGTTCTGTCAGTGAGCCATTTGGCAACCCACCTTGTGACATAGGGATTTTCTACCAAGTTTAGTGAGTTTATCTATAATTTCAGAGTGGGGATGGTGTCAAAAGCCTTGGCGAGATCTAGATAGGCTGTGTGAACCACCTTACCCTTGTCTACGGCTTTGGTAACTGCTTCAAAAAAGTCAAACAGGTTTAGGAGACATGATCTGCCCTTTACAAACCTGAACTGGGTGGGGTCCATAGTTTGGAGATTACCAATGTCTTTGTTTATAAGTTCCATGATGATGCGTTCCATGGCCTTGCAGACCAGGCTCATTAGGCTAATGGGGAGGTAGTTCCCAGGGTCTGTGGTGGCTCCCCCTTTGTGGAGTGGGATAAATGTCACTGTGCGCCATTCAGTGGGCACAAAGCATGAGGTGAGGCTATGATTGAACATGGTGCTTAGGTGGGGTGGCAGTTCATTCTGTAGTTCATGTAGAATGCAGCCTGGGATGTTGTCAGGGCCCATGGATGCTGTGTTCCTGGCTTTGGAGAGTGTGTTTTTTACCTATGCAGCCGTGATTACAGGAACTTTGCATTCTTCCAGTATAGAGATGGGCCCTTTAGGAGGTGGGGTGGGGTAAAGTTAGCACTGAACCTATCTGCCAGGATCTCAACCAAGTTGTTTTCAGACTAGCTGATAAGGGAGGGAACTGGGTTGTTTTGTCTAAGGATTTATATGACAGAATGGTGTATGGTCAGTTACATGTTAATGAAAACTACATCTTGCTAGATTATAACCCAGATATACAGTTCAATAATGAACTTTTTGATTTACTGGATTGAGGTGAAAGGTTGGGTTTCTTTTCTAGTGAAGATGTTAAGAAATTTAAGGCCAAAGATCTATATGACCCTGTTTTTTTATACCATAGCCAAGATGCACAAGAATCTGGACAGTCCTCCAGGCAGACCTATAGTTTCTGGAATACATTCTTTTACATATAATGTAGGCATTTTCTTAGATTCTGTTTTGAAGGCATATTTGTTTAGAGTTCCTGCATATATTAAAAACACACAAGTGTTATGTGAAGCAGTTCATATGATACAGTGGAGGGAAGATTACTATTGGGTTTCGCTGGATGTGAGTTCTCTTTTCACATATATCCAGAATAGGTTTGGTTTGGAGGCAGTTTATGATATGATGGGTGATGGTCGGAAATCAGCATTTATTGTCAGGCTCCTTGAATTTTGTTTGACTCATAATTATTTTAAATATGAAAATCGTGTTTATTTACAAAAGAAAAAAAGGGTACAGCAATGGGTGCATCGTATGCACCCAATTATGCAGTGATATATAAGGGTCACTTTGAAAAGTTATTCATATATAGCATCACTTTTTGGAGAGAAAAGGTTGTGCTATATAGGAGATTTATTGACGACTTACTTTTTGTCTGTAAGTGATCATCTTCTGAGTTTGATAATTTCATCTTAGAACTGAATAAGAATCCACATGGGCTTAAATTTTCTATGACTATGGGTAAGTCTAGCATTAAATTTTTGGATATACAATTTTATGTAGACAAATCCAGTAATATTCATTATAAACCATTTTGAAACCCCAGTGCAGTGAACAATTTTTTTGTTTGCTGAGAGAATGCATCCCCCCTTTTGCTTGACTCCCTTCCTTTAGGAGAGTTTAAACGAATTGCACGCAGCACTTCAGAGGACAAATATAAGGATTTTTATTTGTCTGAAGCTAGAGAGACTACTACCAAGGGGTTATAATAAGGAGAAGTTAGAAAGTGCTATAAGACAGGTTGTTACAGGTGAAGTTGACAAAACAAAAATTAATAAGTTAGGCAATAGTAACTCAAATCCTGTTTTTTAGGGAAAGATTTATATTTCGTTTCAAAATTTTCCCCTTTTTCTGAAATTATGAGGAAATTAGTTCAAGAATTTTGCCGTTTAGTTTGCCTTGATGAAGTTGTGGGTGATTTATTTCCTGGGATGGTTAAGTTTTCTTATAGTAGGTATTCGAATTTAAAGGAATTGTTGAATAAATCTTATATAATATTTTGAAGGGGGTGACAGGATCGTATGCTTGTGGTAACTGCAAGGTTTGTAAAAATATTAAAAATATTTCAGGTAGTTTTATTAATGGACTTTTTTTTTTTAGTAAAAGTAGGTTCACTTGCAATTAATGTGGAGTAGTGTAGATAGCAGGTTGTGGTTGTGAGGTTACAAAATGGTATATACGTCAAATCAAGAGAGCAGTTAAAGTCAGAATACTGGAACATCTGGGTGATATTCGGAATTATAAAAGTCCAGTGGATGAGCACTTTTGTAGGATACATGGGGGAAGATGATGGCACATTTTTCTTTAGTATTCTTTCCAGTCACTTTTGTGTGAGAGGTGGTGAGCTGAAACAAAGGCTAAATGTACTTGAAAGCATGTTAATTTTGAATGTTGGTACTTTAACCCTCAGGGGCTTAACATGGAAGTGAATCTGGTCTAAACTTATGACACTTAACAGTTTTAATGTTTTGTGCTTTTGAAATTATGTAGTTTTGTAAATTTTGCTAATTTTGTAATAATACTATAAGGTGAAATTATTTCTAATATAAAATATACTTAAATTAAGTGTATATTTGTTTAATATTTGTTTACTATGGTAATAATAATTTTTGTATTAATGCACTTTAAATGTTTGTAAGTTAATTGACGAGGGTTCACCTGGTATAAAAAGTGGACGAATTTTATGTAATGTATCCTTGAAGGTGAAAGGCCGAGGTACCAGATATTTGGTGCTAGTAAAAATATTTTTCTACAATTACTGCTGTTGGTGTTTTTTTCATTTGCTCTTTTAAGTGTTTTTTATCTTGAAGTATGAGACTGCTCAAGAAGAGCAGTTTCAAAAAATGGTAGCAGTAGAGGGCACAGTGCTGGTAAAACCCAATATTTTCTGCTGTACTAGAGCAACTGGAAAGAACAGACTATATTAACTTTATAAAAGCACAAATAAGCAAATGGACTGGTATTCCACAGCAGGATTTCTTACCTGCAAGGGCACATCATTTGTATTCTCCAAGCCTATCTATAAGAAAGCAGCCAAAACCTGTATTAGTAAAGATGCAATCATACCAACAGAAAGAGCTGACCCTGACAAAACTGTGACAGAAGTGTAAAGTATTAAAAAAATAAGAGACAGCAGAGTGTTTGTGTAAAATGATTATTCGCTGTACCCACAGAAGAAAAGCAAATTTATCTCAGCAATCAGGGAATGTCGAGAGGCAGGTGTGAAATTCATGCAGTTGTATCTAGCTGCCTTCAGAATACTTCTTCCAGGAGAACCAAAGTAATTTTTGATGCAGAACAGGCTATGGAGGAAATACAAAGTTTGCCCAACAACCAGAAGAGGACTCTGCTTCTCATTCTTTGCCAATGAAACCTTCTCTAATGTTCCAAAAGAAAATGCTTGAGAGACAGAAAAAAGCACAGAGGTTGACTAGAAGAACTGAGAATTCCTTGGACTTGAACCACAGTCGGGGGTTGGGAGATGGAGATGAACAGGATGATGACTAGCAACACTGAAATTTGTGAATGAATGTGAGATTATAAAACATCAATCACATTTGTGAAATATGGATCTTCAAGAAAAATGGGAAAAGACTGGACTTTTATTGATTTTGTTAAACTTGTTGGGGACTGAAAAGTGGATATCCCACTTCATGTCATTAATTTTTGGAAGGACACTAAGGAGAAAGGGAAAAAAATGAACAAAAAAGTAACCGCAAGCAAAACAATTTTTATCCTTAACAGTATTTGCGTACAATGTCTAAATAATCCTATTTTGGTTTGTGATTTTATTGATCTTTATTGTTAAAAACAAGTACAACTGTGAGTGATGGTGAGCATTTGTGCATGAAGTAAAGGAATTACAGCTTTTGTCTGGCTTTCAGAACTTGTATGGACAGAAAACCAACTGCATTGCACTTATTTTAGCATTTAGTTGTATATTGTTTGTGTGATTGTTCTCACAGAAGATGATTTAAGTTCTCTTAGAATTAATTCTGTGTTTATTGATATTGACTATTCTTTTCTTTTACAATTTTTTAATTTGTTTGAAGTTGAATATGGTTTCATTACACCAGTATGCTATTAATGGTTTGCTAAAGCACAAATATCTTGCACAGTGTAATAAATGCTAAGCATATTTAAAGGTAACACCTGATAACACTGGTGATCTGTGTTGCTCATGTCAAACGTTGGAGGATTTGCTTACCATTTTTGAAGAAAATCTAGACTTACTGATGATGACTGTATTAGTACAATTGGCACGGCTTGGAGAACTGTTATATATATATATATTAACAAGTGGACTACTGAGATAATGTTAGGCAAAGAGCAAATAGATCACATTTAAGAAATGACGTGTCTATAGTCTGTAAAGATCATTCAACCCTTTTTATACAAGACAATGCTCCTGACTCTGGAATTCTGGATGCAAACATTCAACAATTTGAGGATTCAGAGTATTTAGAGGGAAACAAAAAAAGAAAGGAAAGGAAAAAAAAGAAACTGACAAATGTTGGTAAAGAAAAGAAAATATGTACTAAAAAGGACACGCCTTTGTTATGTAACACACAGATTACAGGGAATGATAACATTGTTCTATCAGAAAACCTTCAGTCTACAGAAAAAGGCATCATTTTTCCAAAAGAGAAGGTAGAGAGGAAAGGGGCAGGTGAAAAGGAAGAAAAAACTGAACATGAAAGGACTAAAGAACATTACTGTAAGAAAAAAGAAGAGGACAGATGTTGACTACATGGCTCAAGGTGTGGATGTACAAAGCCAGCTTGATGAGAACATTATGCTTGCAACTTCAATAGGCAATGAAAACAGTGGGATTAATATGACAAATGGTGATGAAGAGCATTCCTTTGCTACAATTGAGACAGCAGATATTACTGTATTACAGTTGGGAAATTCTTCAGATCTGGTCAAAAAGTGACATTCTTGTAATTGAAGAAAAAAATATTATAGGAACTGATACTTACATTTGCAGAGAAGATAATGAACACTGAGTAGTGTTAAGCTTGCCAGGAGCAAAAATAGAAGATGTGAGACAAAGCCTTGGAACACCTTAATATAAGGAAGTACGGATCTGTTTTCATTTGAGTCAGTATAAATGATCACATCCGCAAGAACTCTCTGTTAGTAGGGAAATTACTGCCTTCTTAGATAGTACAGCTTGTATTGGTTTTAGGAAGTATTTTTCACAAATCGCTTGTAGAAAGGATAGTCAGGTCACTATGAATGAAAATATTTTTGGGGTAAATACCTACAATGAAAAATGTTCTGTTTTTGGAAATGTGTAGAGTATCCAAGCCTAATTTTAGACACACGTGTTCAGATAGGATGGCATGCATTGTTGAAGATTATGGAAGAGAATTTTTGCAGCAGATAATTTGCAATACTGAACACTAGGCAGGATTTTTGCCAGGTTGAAAATTTAACAGTTCACAGGTAGCAAATTTTGATGCATCTCTGATGGCTGTTAATGCTAGGAGCATTAATAATAAAAGTTTTTTTTAATTGGAAAACTTGTTACATCTCCACAAGATTGATGTTGTTATTTTTTGTGAAACATGATTAAAGAACAACGACTGGAAAGTTCTATCAGGGTATAAATATTTTTACTGTAACAGACATTATAACAAAAAAGCAGGTGGAGGTGTTATGATAGGGATTAAGGATAGTTATGATACCTGTGATTATTACATGTTCAGTGACAACACCAATACTAT
Source organism: Protopterus annectens (assembly GCF_019279795.1). Taxonomy (NCBI): domain Eukaryota; kingdom Metazoa; phylum Chordata; order Ceratodontiformes; family Protopteridae; genus Protopterus; species Protopterus annectens. Next base: position 1,613,522,114 of record NC_056743.1, on the reverse strand, counting down.
AGACTGCGTAAATGTGATAATAAGGCAACCCTGGAACATATAGCAACTGCTGGAGTGTATAGACCACCAAAGTCAAGTGTTGATGACTTAGAGGAATTCATACATTTCTTGCATGAAACACAGGAGGGAAGAATAATAGTGACTTGGGACTTAAATTTACCAGAAACATACTTGAATAATATTGATTCAATAACATTAGTAAGGAAATTATTTACAATATATGCTCAGAAGCAACAATTGCTTCAGACTGTAAAATAAAAAAAAAGCACCAGGCAACGGAAGAAATTCGACATTGCTTGTGTTCCTACAGAAATCACTGTAACTTCAAGTCAAGTTTTACAATTGTTGATGTGCAGTGATCATACGATTATAAAGGTTAATTTGTTGCTAGATAATTCTGCTAAACTGAAATCTAAACCAATGCACAGAAGGTTAATTACAGATTATATGGGCGCAAAACAGTCACTATGTAAAACTAACTGGAGTGACGTGTTCAGTGGAAAAACTGCAGATGGAATACGGAAAGCTTTGAAAGAGAAAGAGTACAAAAAAATATATTTAACATCAGGATCTAGGCCATACATCGGGGGATATATTTTCATAAAAACAAGATATCTGATTAAGGTGAGAGACAACAAATATAAGAAATGGTTGAACTACAACTCTGAAAACTGAAATAAAAGCTGGACAAACAAATTAAGTATAGTGTGACACAATCAAGAACAATCTGAAGAAAATTTATATAAAGATATTGAGCATAATAGGAAACCTTTTAATAGATACATAAGATGTGGAAACAGTAAAGACATCCAAATTAATAAACTGTGTAGATTCTAAAATTTATTCTCAGATATAAGAGATTATAGATATATTTACAAAATTTTATGCAAAACAGCTTGGCTCCAAAAAGGGGGCAATAAGTTGTCCTGGTGACATCCGGGTATGCCCAGATACTGGAAGGAAATTAGATTATATTGAAAAAGAACTGCACAAACTTGATTCAAACAAATAACAGGGAAGAGACGGAATTAGTAACAATGACCTGAGAACACTTCAGCAAGAACTTACAGTACCATTACATTAATTATTTAGTCGGTCATATAAATATGGGGAGATTCCTCAAGATCGGAGACATGCACTTATTAAACCTGCCTTTAAGGAAAAGGGGAGTAGGACAAACCCAGAGTCATATAGACCAGACCCTTAAGTCTATTTTCATGTTGTGTAAAAATAATGGAGAAGGTAATATTGGATACATTATTGTCAGAATTGGATAGTTTGGGACCTGAAACCCTGTATCAGCATGCATGTGTTGAAAATAGATCTATTACCAACTGTAACATGATGTTCTATAACAGCAGCTATGAATGAAAAATTGTGCTGTGATGTAATTTATACAGATTTAACTTCAGCATTTGACAGTCATACTCAAAACACTGATCAACAAATTAGAACAACTAGGTATCTAGGTTCGGGGGATGCACAAGCCAGTGCATTTCTTTGTGCCGGTCCCAAGCCCAGATAAATGGGGAGGGTTGCGTCAGGAAGGGCATCCGGCATAAAATTTTGCCAAATCATACATGCAGACAACAGTACAGAAATACATACCGGATCAGTCGAGGCCCGGATTAACAATGACCACCACCAGTACTGTTGGCCAACAGGGTGCTGGCAGAAATTGGGCTACTGCTGGCCTAAGGAGGAGAAGAGGGGGAAGGCATGCCTGAAGGCAGGTAAAGGCTAGGATTGTGATAGTGAGGGTCGGAACTTTGAATGTTGGCAGTATGACTGGTATAGGGAGAGAGCTAGCTGATATGATGGACAGAAGTAAGGTTGCTATATTGTGTGTGCAAGAGACCAGATGGAAGGGGAGCAAGGCTTGGGGTATTGGAGGTGGTTTCAAATTGTTTTATCATGGTGTGGATGGGAGAAGAAATGGCGTAGGCATTATCCTGAAGGAACAGTATGCTAAGAGTGTTTTGGAGGTGAAAAAGAGTGTCGGATAGAGTGATGTTTATGAAGATGGAAATTGATGGTGTAATGATGAATGTTGTTAGTGCATATGCTCCACAAGTTGGGTGTGTGATGGATGAGAAAGAAAAATTTTGGAGTGAGTTGGATGAAGTGGTGATGACTGTACCCAAGGGTGAGAGACGTGATTGGAGCAGATTTCAATGGGCATGTTGGTGAAGGGAACAGAGGGGATGAGGAAGTGATGGGTAACTATAATGTTAAGTATAGGAATGCAGAAGGTCAGATGGTAGTGGATTTTGTGAAAAGGATGGACATGGCTGTGATGAATACATATTTTAACAAGAGGGAAGAGCATAGGGTGACATACAAAAGTGGAGGAAGATGCACACAGGTGGATTACATCTTATGTAGAAGGGCCAGTCTGAAGGAGATTGGAGACTGTAAAGTGGTTGCAGGGGAAAGTGTAGTTAGGCAGCATAGGATGGTGGTTTGTAGGATGACATTGGTGATCAAGAAGAGGAGGATGAGTGTGAGGGCAGCACCAAGGATCAAATGGTGGAAATTGAAAAAGGGTAATTGTGAGGTGATGTTCAGGGAAGAGTTAAGACAGGCAGTGGGTGGCAGTGAAGAGTTACCAAATAGCTGGGTAACTACAGCAGAGCTAGTAAGAGAGATGGCTAGAAAGGTGCTTGGTGTGACACCTGGAAAGAGGAAGGAGGACAAGGAGACCTGGTGGTGGAATGAAGTAGTACAGGAGAGTATACAGACAAAGAGGATGGCGAAGAAGTGGGATTGTCAAAGAGATGAAGAAAGTAGACAAGTGTATAAGGAGATGAGGTGCATGGCAAAGAGAGAGGTGGTGAAGGCCAAGAATAAGGTGTATGAAGAGTTGTATAAAAGGTTGGACACTAAGGAGGGAGAAAAGGACCTGTACTGATTGGCTAGACAGAGGAACCGAGCTAGTAAAGATGTGCAGGAGGTAAGGGTGATAAAAGATAATGACGGAAACGTACTCACAAGCAAGGAGAGTGTGTTGATCAGATGGAAAGAGTACTTTGAGGGGTTGATGAATGAAGAGAATGAGAGGGAGAGAAGGTTGAATGATGTGCAGATAGCGAATCATGAAGTGCAGTGGATTAACAAGGAGGAAGTAAGGATAGCTATGAAGAGGATGAAGAACGGAAATGCTGTTGGTCCAGGTGACATACCTGTGGAAGCATGGAGGTGTTTAGGTGAAATGGCAGTGCAGTTTTTAACTAGATTGTTTAATGAAATCTTGGAAAGTGACAGAATGCCTGAGAAATGGAGAAAATGTGTTTTGATACCGATTTTTAAGAATAAGGGTGATGTGCAGAGCTGTAGTAACTACAGAGGGAATTAAACTGATCAGCCACAGCATGAAGTTATGGCAAAGAGTAGTGGAAGCTAGGTTAAAAAGGGAGGTGATGATTAGTGATCAGCAGTATGGTTTTATGCCAGGAAAGAACACTACAGATGTGATGTGATGTTTGCTCTGTGAGTGTTGATGGAGAAGTACAGAGAAGGTCAGAAGGAGTTGCACTGTGTCTTTGTGGATTTAGACAAAGCATACGACAGGGGGCCTAGACAGGATTTGTGGTATTGTATGAGGAAGTCAAAGTGTCAGAGAAGTATGTAAGAGTGGTACAGGATATGTACGAGGGTAGTGTGACAGCGGTGAGGACTGCGATGGGAGTGACGGATGCATTTAAGGTGGAGGTGGGATTACATCAAGGATCAGCTCTGAGCCTTTTCCTATTTGCAATGATGATGGACAGGTTGACAGATGAGATCAGACAGGAGTCCCCATGGACTATGATGTTTGCAGATGACATTGTGATCTGTAGTGAGAGTAGGGAACAGGTGGAGACGACCCTGTAGAGGTGGAGATATTCTCTAGAGAGAAGAGGAATGAAGGTCAGCAGGACTAAGACAGAATATATGTGTGTGAATGAGAGGGAGGCTAGAGGAATGGTGAGGATGCAGGGTGTAGAGGTGGCGAATGTGGATGAGTTTAAGTACTTGAAATCAACAGTTTAGAGTAGTGGTGAGTGTGGAAGAGAGGTGAAGAAGAGAGTATAGGCAGGATGGAGTGGGTGAAGAAAGAGTGTCATGAGTGATTTGTGACAGATGAGTACCATTAAGAGTGAAAGGGAAGGTCTACAAGAGGGTAGTGAGACCAGCTATGTTATATGGGTTGGAGACAGTGGCATTGACAAAAAGGCTGGAGTTAGAGCTTGATGTGGCAGAGTTGAAGATGTTAAGATTTGCATTGGGTTTGACGAGGATGGACAGGATTAGGAATAAATATATTAGAGGGTCAGCCCAGGTTGGAAGGTTTGGAGACAAAGCCAGAGAGGCAAGATTACGTTGGTTTGGACATGTGCTGAGGAGAGATTCAGAGTATATTGGGAAAAAGATGCTAAGGATGAAGCTGCCAGGTAAAAGGAAAAGAGGGAGGCCTAAGATAAGGTTTATGGATGTGGTGAGAGAGGACATGCAGGTGGTTGGTGTGACAGAACAAGATGCAGAGGACAGGAAGAAATAGAAACAGTTGATCTGCTGTGGCAATTATAGATATCTAAAAGGAGATCTTATTCAGGTATATATGACATTTAGAGACAACCACCTTTGGAAATGTTTGAGGTTATCAGAAAGTAGTAGAGAATCATCAGAAAAACCTATGTAGAAGATTCTATAGGATTGAGAAGTACATTAATTGGTTCTCTGAGAGAACAGCTGACATATGGAACAGACTACCAAATTACATAAAAACAAGTACTACTTCAGATATTTTTAAGAACAGCCTGGACACTTATTATGGGAACAATTTTTTTTGGTATATTCACAGGACAGAAGGGCATTAATGCCCTTGCGTGAAATATTTGTATGTATGCATGTATGTATATAACATTCCATGATATAAACTGCATGTTATATAGTAAAGCATTTTCAGTTATTGCTAAAGATGCTTAAGTAAGCAAGTGCCCTTTTTTCCTTGTCTTTAGTTTTAAAAAATGTACACATTACAATGTAAGAAGAGAAGAAAAGCTGGAAAAAAGCATGTTAAGTTAATATGCTGTCATTTGGAGTTGCTGAAGTGGATGGTGGGGTGTAAATGTGCACATATTATAATATATTTAGCGTTGATATGTTTTCTCTTACATTTGCATAGGTGAATGTCTAGAATTAGTCCCATGGCTTAATCTAATAGCAACGTTTTGCATAAACAAGTAAATAAAAGAACACTGAATGTAATGAAAAGTTTTCTTTTACAAATAAACATTCAATTTGAGAAGTCTGTAGCTGTGGGAGATGTACCTTTTATTCTTAGGTTTCCATCAAGACAAACTGCAATAAAAGCCAGAGCACTTTTTAAGGTTAAAAGTTATTGTTTTTTTCTGTAATCATACAAGCCGTTTTTCACATCTGGGTGGGGAATAAGGATACAACAAGAAAAGACAGCAATCAGTGTAAGTAGGAGTATATGCTGTAACATGCATCTTAACATTATTATTAAGGTTAGGTTAGGTTAGGTTAGTTTTGCCTGTGTGTGCAGCTGTCAGTTTGGGACAATTATTCCTATCAGGAGGGTTAAAATTCATTATCTGAAGATGTTAAGTTTAAAGGTTCTGGGGTGTGATTGCTTTTTGTTTGAAGATATTAACTAAAGAAAAAGTCTTGTAAAATGTGACACAGGATCAAATGGAGACAAAACAACTATATAAAATATTAACTTATCAAACATTAGTGGGTGCATGTAACAAAAAATCTGGAAATAAGCATTTATAAAAAGCTGTCATACATATAACAGGCAGGAATAATAACTACTTATCATAATGATTACACTAAACATATTTTAGAACATGAATGGCCTCACAGGCATTGGCAAAATGAACGTTTATTGAATTATATTAAAAAATGCAGCATGCAAACAGCAATGTTACACTAGACAAATATGGAAAGAAATGAGCATGTAAAGTTGATGAAGGATTTCAGGAGGGATGTTCAGCAGAATATCAGGGACAAAGGGAGAGTACTTATGGTAATTGCTAGAGAAGTTCCAATAGTGATATATGAGGAAAAAAGATAATAATGGCAAGGGAGGAGGATTATACTGGCATGTATTTATATTCCACCTAACACTGCTTAGAAACATTTGAGAGAAATAATCAGCTTTAAGCAGGGAATATTACTCATAGGTGGTGACTGGAATTTGATTTGCAATAGTTAGGATGTACCTGGAAGACCTAGAAGAGAAGAAAAGAGGGTAGATTTCTGAAGAAATTTATGAAAATATTTGGTATGGAGGGTGTGAATTCAGTAGTAGGAACTCAGATAGAATTTACAATTATTCCCCAAAGTACAATAATAGGGCTAGGCTACAGAGAAAAAGAAGTTATGTACTCACCATAATGTTCCATGTTTGTTGTCCATAATTTCACCTTCATTCTTGATGGTTGGGTTCGGGACCGAGCATTGGTTCCAACTCGGCTTAATACTAAAGGTCAAGAGCTTCCACACTGGCTCGAGGCTACACCCTATCCCGTGATGCCTGGCGAGAGTTCACCAGATCTTGTTTGCAAATACTAAAGAATATGAATGATAAAAACATAAGGAGGTTACACTATTCCCTAGCCTATGAGTTATGAAGCAAGAAGAGAATCAGACAACTCATGACCAATTCCATAAGCTTTCCTCTCAATCCTCCAGGTAGAGGGGAAGGAGGGTGGGATGCAAGAATGAAGGCAAGATTATGGACAACAAACATGGAACTTTATGGTTAGTACATAACTTCTTTATGTCATGTTGTCCCATCTCGCCTTCATTCTTGACAGTTGGGACAGCGTCCCCAGCACCTTCTTCTCAGGTGGCTCAAGGGAATAAACTCTTCAGAACAGTGGAACCAAAGGAAGCCCTGTTCTGGGAGGACACATCTACTTTGTAATGAGTAATAAAGGTCTGAGGATTAAGCCATGTGGCTGCAGCACAGATTGAATCCAGCAGGAGTCTGGCCTGAAAGGCGGTGGAGGTTGACATAGCTCTAGTCAAATGGCTTTGAATTCTTCCTGGTAGTTGCTTTTTCTGAGCGGTATATACATAAGAAATGGCATCTGTGAGCCATTTAGATAAAGTGAATTTTGCCACTGGAGCTTCTTTCTTGTTATCCAAGAAGGAAACAAATAGTTGATCAGATTTTCTAAACTCCTTTGTCCTATGTAAATAGAAATGTAATTGTCTATGGACATCCAATTGGTGGAGCTTATACTCTGCCTCGTTGCCATAGTTGGGAAAAAATAGACTGAATTAAGTTGAACTCGGAGTATACTTTCGGCAGAAAAGAAGGATTTGTTCTCAGAGAGACTGGAGGAAGAATTAAATTAGGAAGTACCAAATTTAGATCCCAAGAAGATGGCAGCTCTCTTATTGGGGGTCTTAATAGGAATGTACCCCTCAGAAAAACCTTGCATAATCTGTGAGACATAACACCAGATCCCTTTTCTCCTACATTTAAGTTTGAAATGGCAGCAAGTTGTACTCGTACAGTGGCTGCTGCACCTTGACTGAAAATTTCTGCTAAAAATTCAAGAATTGAAGAAAAAGAAGCTGTAAAGGGATCTATATGATTTTTGGCAGCCCAGCAAGAAAACATTTCCATTAGCTAGCGTACAGTTTTCTAGTTGTGATCTTGTGTGACGAGACCAGAATGTGTCGCACCGCAGGGGAAATATTTGGAAGCCTGGCTAGGATAGGAAGTGAAGTAACCAAGCTGTCACCTTGAGTGTCTGAACAGAAGGGTGAAGCATCCCTGACTGATGAGTCAGAAGATCTGGAACTGGGTCCAGGATCAAAGGCTCCTCTTGAAGATGGGGCCAGAAGAAAGGGAACAAGATTTGTCAAGGCCAGTATGGAGCGATGAGAATTAGTTTGCAACTCAACGACTTTGTTTTCTGAAGAACTGTGGGTATCAATGGAAATGGGGAAAAGGCATAAAGCAGTCCCAGGGGCAAATCGTGAACAAGTGCATCCCTTGGTGACTCCCCGGAGGGGGGATTAGGGCAAGTTAGCTGCTGCATTTGGTGTTCATGGAAGTGGCAATGAGGTCGCAGCAAGGCTGGCCCCACTTGCAAAAAATTTGGTCCGCAACTTCTTGTTTTAGGGACCACTCATGAGGCTTAGAATTTCCACGGAATGTGTGTTGCAGTCAGAAAATGTTGGAAGCAATTGCCCATTGCCACACTTTCTGAGCCTCTCGACACAGGGGGTAGGATCTGGTTCTGCCTTGTTTGTTGATGCAACACACTATGGACATGTTGTCTGTCTGTATTGCAATCATACCTATTGGAAGAGAGCTCTGAAATGCTTGCAATGCCAGAAGCACTGCCCTCATCTCTAAGACAATGATGTGAAAGTGGTATTCATGTTCTTGCCAAATCCCTTGGACTGTCTTGTCCCAGATAATGCCCCCCCCCCCCAATCTGGGAAGCATCCGTGATCACTGTACCTACTGGATGGGGGAGGACAAACAGTCTGCCTATTGTCACCTGCGTGGACTGAAGCCACCAATGTAGGTCCTTCCTGGAGGAATCCGTAATGAGGATCTTGTGTGACACAGGAAACTCCTGCATGGACCACTGAGCAAAGAGAAGCCATTGCAATACTCTCATGTGTAAATGTGCCAGTGGGACTAATGTTATCACAGTTGCCATCAACCCCTGAACCTTGAGAACAAACTTTGCCTGCACCTTTCTTCTCAAGAGCAAGATTGATACCTGATAGCGCAGTGTTTGCACCCTTTCTTGAGGCAATCTTGCTACCATGTCCTTTGTGTTTAAGTCTGCTCCTATGAATGAAATATGCTGTGAAGGCAACAAGGCAGATTTTTCGTAATTTATGGTAATGCCCAGCTCTGAGCATAAATGTATAGTGGTGTCCCTTGCCTTGATCAGTAGATGCTGGGTGGTGGTGGTGAGGAGCCAGTCATCTAAGTATGGAAACACCTGGAATCCTAGCCATCTCAGGTGAGCCGTGAATACTGCCACACATTTGGTAAACACTCTGCGGGCTGTAGTGAGTCCAAAGGGCAGAGCTCTAAATTGGTAATGACTGGCTCCCAGCTAGAAGCGTAGGTATCTCCTGGATCACTTGTCCATCTTTATATGGTAGCATGCATCCTGGAGATCGACAGAGCACATCCAATTGTCCTTTCCCAGAAAACGAAGTATGGACTGGAGTGTCACCATCAGGAACTTTGTTTTCTTGACAGACTTGTTCAGTCTGCTGAGATCCAAAATGGGCCACCAGTCCCCTATCTTCTTTAGAACTAAAAAGAACCTTGAGTAAGTTCTGGATCTGATTTGGTCTGCAGGGACTTTTTGGATGACTTTTTTTCTAGCAACCTTTGAATTTCTAGGGTGGGTTGATTCCTTAGACAGGGTGGAATGTCTGGAATTGATCTTGCTGGTGTGGGAGGAGTAGAAAAAGGTATGATGTATCCATTGGACATAATTGAATGCACTCATTTGTCTTGGGTGATACTTAGCCAGGCTGTTGGCTACAATGATAGTCTACCCCCGACTGCCTCCAAAGGTGGACAGGGGGGCCTCCTTTCCAGAGCGCTGGAAGGGCCTGCCAGAGAAGGTATCTCTGTCACCCTGATTCTACGGACCCCATCTGCCACGAGGGCAGCCTCTTCAATTGTTATTTCCCCCTCTGCCCCTGGGGGAAAATTCACCACATGCATCTGGCAAACCTCTTTGGGATTTCTGGAACCACATTTTCCACCCTTCTGGCCTTTGAGATAAGGCCTGGTATGGAAGGAAAAAACATACTCCCATGGCAGACAAAGTTTTGCCATCTTGCTTGCATCTGGTCAGAGTCTCCTTAACCTTTGGCCCGAACAAGTACGAGCCTTCAAAAGGGGCATTTATAAAGGAAGACTTAAAGGGTTCAGCAAACTCACAAAGGTGTATCCAGGAATTTCATCTGAGAGCTATTCCCATGTCTGCTGCCCTGCTCGCTTCATCTGCTGCATATGAGATGAGACGCATGGAGGAGTTCACTATAGAATTCAAGGTGGCAAGCTGAGAAGTTACCTTGTCCGGCACTCCCTCAGCTGAAGCACCTTGGAGGGACTCTCCTAACTCTTTCAGAAAATTCCTCTGAAGTCAGGTGAAATGGGATAAAGAGTTCAGTGACCGGAGTGTGAAGGCCGCCAAGGAAAACATATACTTCCCATATCTGTCCATCATTCGGGATTCCTTATTCGGCAGATGGACAGATGAAAAAGTCTCTGCTAGTTCCTTCTTGGTGGCCGGCACTGCCACTACCACCACCACAGCATCTGCAGGAATACCTTTGGATAAAAACTCCTTATCATCAGGGGCTGTAATAAACTTATTGGGCCTCCTTGAAACAGGTTCCACAGATTCTGGCGAGCCCCATGCCTTTTGACTGACTACACCCAGGAGTATGTCAAAAGGCAGAGACACCCAAGAGGTGAAGGATAGAGATCCGAATGCCTCCAGGTATACGGACTCATCTTCAGAAGGGGAAAGGGTCTTCCAACCATTTCTCTGTTTCAGGATCACTAGGATGTCAGAAAATGAGACATCCTCATAGGGTGATCATGGGGATCCATCTGAATCCTTTAAGTCCGTATCTGATGCGACAGACTCAGGGGAGTCCAAATGCTTCCATTTCCAAGTTTTCTTCTGAGGGACCTCCCCTGAGGGGTACTCTGGGGAGGTTTCAGAAGAGAGGGTGTCGGACATAGGGGCCTCCTGAGGCACTGGTTCTCTATACTTGGGCTGAAGGGATGATACTGAGGATGACTACGGTCCCTTAGGGGGAAGAGTAGCTGAAGCAGAGGGTGGAGCAGTCCAGGAGACAGCACACTTCTCATCACCTCAAAGGCACTGCGGTCCAGGCCCGAGAGAGCCTCCGGCTCCAACGAAACCAGAGATCCCTCCTGTGCTAAGGAGGGTAGTTCCAAGCTGATGTGGGTGCCGAACTCACCTGTGCCCAAGATCCAAGAGGAAGAATTGGCTCCAACAAGGGTCCTACTGGACTCTCCTCCCCAGACCTGATGAGGGAGTGTCGGGTCTCAGACCCCTTGATGGAAGACAGCATCAATGAGGTCAGAGCAGAAGTTGGGGCCAATATACCAGTGGTGGTTTTTGGACCTGACAGTTCCACCACACGGACTTCCAGGAGCTCTGGCTCTGAGCTCGTCCAAAAGTCAGAGGAGGAACAGAAGACAAGATAGGTGCAGTAGTTGGCTCCACTTCCATCTGGGCTGCGACCATGAGAATTGTGACTAAGGCCGGTGTACAGAGCAACCTCTTGACCACCTGCTCCACATTATCATCAGAGAGGCTCCTGGATGATCGAGAGGACATAGTGGATGATTTATGGCTACGAGCCACCGATTGCAATAGAGGTGACTGAGGCACTGAATAGACCGGTTCCAAAGTCGGGGACCGGCTTCTTTTATTGCTCCGAGTCAACTCCGATAAAACTGGTGGAGCCAATAAAGCTGTGGTCTTTTTAGGTCCGATAGCCTTCGGATCTGAAGATGCATGTTTAGACTTCTTAGCTGGCTCGGACACTGGAGCAGAGGAAGAAGATATTTTGATAGACTTTTCAGAAGAGGGGTACTGAGAAGATTTTGATGGCTGATTCCCTTCTACAGCCACATCAAAGGGACCTTTAAGTAGACCCCTCACAATGAGATTGTTCTTGAGTTCCTGCAGACCCTGGAACTAAATCCATGGCAGACAGAACAGGAGTCCTACAGATGAACGGCACCTAAACAGTAAACACAGCTAGTGTGCCCATTAGTCAGAGACATCTTCTGTGTGCAAGAGTCACACGTTTTGAAGCCAGATTGTCTGGCTTCTTTAACTTTCTCACTAGACTCTTTAGACATTTTAGCAGACAAGAGCAAAAAACTGTCACCCCTCTAATATCACTACAAAGACAGTAAAAGGAAAAAAGAAGTTATGTACTCACCATAACGTTCCATGTTTGTAGTCCATCTCGCCATTCATTCTTACATATGGGTTCGGAGCCGATCCTCAGCTCCGACTCGGCCTATTATAAAGTTCAAAGTCTTTTAGTTGGCTCATAGCTAGGTAGGTATCAAATAGTGCACTAGTACAATCCCCAGATCTTGTTTGCCGCTAAACTATAGAAAGATAGAAAAAGGTTATCCAGAAAGAACAACAATAATGAAAGGTCTCCACCCTACCAAGGGCAACACTATCCTGACTCCAGATCCTTCCAGGATGGGGATAGGTGGGTGGGTTTGTAAGAATGAAGGGCAAGATGGACTACAAACATGGAACACTATGGTGAGTACATAACTTCTTTATGTTCTGTAGTCCTATCTCGCCTTCATTCTTACATATGGAACAGCGTTCCTAGCATCCTTTTCTCGGGTGGCACACGGGAATATACTCCTGAGTACCGTGGAACCAAAGGAGGCTCTACCCCTGGAAGTCAAATCCAGTTTGTAATGAGTAACAAAGGTATGAGGGGTAGCCCAAGTTGCTGCTGCACATACTGTCAATTAGAACTCTGGCTTGAAAGGCAGCAGATGTGGACAGGGATCTTGTGGAATGAGCCTTAATCTTGAATGGTAGAGTCTTTCCATTGGAGGAGTAAATGAAGGAAATACGGTTAGAAATCCAATTAGATAGGGTCACTTTAGAAACTGGCAGACCTATTCTAGACTCAGAAAAGGACACAAACAATTGATCTGACTTTATAAGTTCCTTAGTCCTGTGAAGGTAGAGCTGTAATTGCCTGTGAACATCAAGTTGATGAGCAAACTTTAGGGATAAAGGAAGGATTTTTATGAAGGGAAACTCTGTCTTTGTAGAAAATCAAATAAGGAGGCTTGATTGACAGTGTTTGTAACTCTGACACCCGTCTAGCTGATGTGATAGCTACTAGAAACAGTCTTCCAAGACAGAAACTTCAATTGACATGAATGTGTGGGCTCAAAAGGTGGGAAGTTAGTTTGGACAGAATGAAATTCAGATCCCAAGGAGGTACAGGTTCCTGAAATGGAGGTCTCAGCAAAGTAGCGCCTTTAAGGAAGGTTTTACATAATCTGCGCGCCATCAGATTAAGTTCATGTTGTCCCAAATGAAAGTTAGATATTGCTGCCAATTGAACCCTAATTATGGCAGCAGCTGATCCCTGATGGAAAAGTTCAGACAAACATTCTAACACCACAGGGATGGATGCTGTGTAAGGATCTACACTTCTATTCTTTAGCCCAGATAGGAAACCTTCTCCATTTGCTAGTGTATAACTTCCTAATGGAAGATTTATGCAAAGATGTGAGGATGTGGGTCACAGCAGGTGAAATATCATGAAGCCTGACTAGGGATGGAAGTGGAGCAGCCATGCTGTCAAGTTGAGGGTGTGGAGGCAGGGGTGAAGGGAGCCTGACGTGTGTCAAGAGGTCTGGCACTGGGTCCATTGTCCATGGATCATCTAGAAGATGAGGCTCAAGAAAGGGGAACCAAATCTGATGAGACAAGTAAGGAGTGATGAGAATCATTTTGCTTTCCAATAACTTTGCTTTCTGTATCACTTTGGATATGAGCGGAAAGGGAGGGAATGCATAAAGGAGTCCCAGGGGCCAATCGTGAACAAGTGCATCTGTCGGTGGCTCCCCCGGAGGGGGCATAAGGGAGAAATAGCTGCTGCATTTGGTGTTGATCTGGCTGGCAAAGAGATCACAGCAAGGCTGTTCCCATTTCTGGAAGATCTGTTCCGCTACTTCCTGATTCAGAGACCACTCATGCGGCATCAAGACTGCCCTGCTGAGCTTGTTGGCTATCACATTGGTTGTCCCAGGGATATGCGTTGCTACTAGAAAGAATTGGGAAGATATCTCCCATTTCCAAACATGAACAGCCTCTCGACAAAGAGGGTAAGATCTGGTTCCTCCTTGCTTGTTTAGATACCATACCACTGACATATTGTCCAATTGGATTGCTATCGTCTCTAGAGGAAGAAAGTTGTGAAGTGCTTACAATGCTAGAATCACTGCTCTCATCTCTAGGACATTGATATGCAGGTGAGCCTTATGATATTGCCATGTGCCTTGGACAGTCCTGCCTAGATAATGCCTCCCCCACCCTACCTGTGAGGCATCTGTGGTCAGAGTAGCAACGGGTTGGTGAGGGAGGAATGGAGTGCCTGTTGTCAGCTGATTGGGCTGAATCCACCAACAAAGGTCATTCTTGCATGACTCTGTTATGAGGATATAGTGAGATAGAGGCAGTTGTTGAAGGGACAACAGGGAAAATAGATGCCATTGAAGAATTCACATATGCAATCTGGCTAGTGGGACTCGAGTTATGGTAGAGGCCATGATCTCTAAGAGTTTCAGCACCGTCTTTGCCTTGACTTTCTGTAGAGGAAGCAAACTGTGAATTTGTTCCATGAGGTTATGAATTCTGTCTGCAGGTAGATGAGCTAGCATAGTGAAGGTGTCTATTTCTGCACCTATAAAAGTCACAAATTGAAAGGGCAATAAGGCAAACATTTTCCAATTTATTGTAATCCCCAGCTGGGAACAGAGCTGGATGGTCGAATCTCTGGCTTCTAGGAGTAGGTGCCTGGTGGTGGCAGTCAGGAGACAGTCGTCCAGGTATGGAAACCCTTAGAATCCACTACGTCTTAAGTGAGCTGTCACTACCACCAAATATTTGGTGAACACCCTGGGGGCTGTGGTGAAACCAAAGGGCAGAGCACGAAACTGGTAATGACTGCCTCCTAGCTGGAGGTGTAAATGACCCCTCAATGCTCTGTCCATTTTCATATGGTAGTACACATCTTGGAGGTGTATGCAGCACATCCAATTGCCTTTCTCTAAAGGAGGGAGTATAGACTGCAGTGCCACCATCCGAAACTTGGCCTTCTTTATGAATTCATTTAGTTTGCTGAGGTCCAAGATGGGCCTCCAATTCCCCTGTTCATTTTGGCACTAAAAAGAATCTGGAGTAGGTTCCGAATCCTAGCTGGTCTGCGGGGATGGTTTGGATGACTCTCCTTGAAAGCAACTTTTGAACTTCTACAGTTGCTTGATCCCTGTGATTGGGTGGAACATCTGGGATCTTCTTGGAAGAGTGGGGTGGAAGAGAAAAGGGAATGGACTATCCTCTGGTGATTAATCTTTGTACCCATTTGTCTTGGGTGATGTTTAGCCAGGCTTCTGGATACAAAGATAAGCAACCCCCGACTGGCTCCAGAGAAGCACAGACAGGAGCACTGATAGGGATGGCCTCGAAAGGAATCGTGGCCACCCTGGTTTTGCGGACACCCTCTGCCTCTAGGGCAACATCTACTCCTCTGCCTCTGAAGGCGGAATCAAACTGTGCATCCAGGAAAAATCTCTGGGACTTCTTAAACCACATTTTACCACCTCTCTGACCCTTGGGATAGGGTCTAGAAGGGACGGTAAAACGTACTCCCACGGCAGAGAGAGTTTTCCCTTCTTGTTCGCACCTGGTGAGTGTGTCTTTCACCTTGGGTCCAAACAGAGAAGAACTGTCAAAGGGGACATTGGTAAAGGTAGACTTGAAAGGCTCCACAAAATTACATAAACACATCCAGGAGTGTCTCCTAAAGGAAACTCCCGAACCCGGTGCCCTGCTCGCTCCATTGGCTGCATAGGAGATCAGCCTCATGGAGGAGTTCACGATGGAATTTAAGGTGGACAACTGAGCAGTCACCGTCTCAGGGACTCCTTCAGTAGATGTACCTTGAAGAGTAACTCCTTGAGGAGATCTTTCTGAAGCCTAGTAAAATGTGTGAGATAGTTCAGTGATCTGAGGGTAAAAGCCACTGAAGAGAAGACACGCTTCCCATATCTATCCATCATTCGAGACTCCTTGTTTGGTGGATGGACAGATGAAGACGTCTCCGCTAGTTCCTTCTTAGTGGCCGCTGCCACCACCGTGGCATCTACAGGCATGCCCTTGGACAAAAACTGCTTCTCTTTTGGAGCCGAGAGAAATTTGTTGGATCTTCTGGGGACTGGCTCCACAGCATCAGGAGTTTCCCCACACCTTTTGACTAACCAGGTCCAAGAGTTCGTCAAAAGGTGGAGACACCCAAGAGGCTGAAGTTTGAGACCCGAAAGCCTTCAGGTACACTGACTCCTCATCAGAAGGGGTGACAGTGGGCCATCCACCTCTCTGCTTTAGGATCTCTAGAATGTCTACAAAGGAGACATCATCAGAGGATGACTTGGGGGACCCTTCTGACTCCTAGAGGTCAGTGTCTGAGGTGATAGCCTCATCAGGGGAGTCTACATGCTTCCTCTTGCATGTCCTCTTCTGAGGGGGCTCCTCACAAGGGTATTCTGGGGAGGTCTTGGAAGACTAGGGGCCACCTAATGGGGATTCCTGAGGTGGCTGGTCTCTGCTACCAAGGGAGAGAGAAGGTGCTGAGACAGAGGTCGGTGCTTGAGGGGGAAGAGTATCGGTATCCTTGTGTGGAGCTGATTACTGAGATAGCATGCTCCTCATGATCTCGAACGCAGATCTCTCCAGCTCCGAAGACAGCCCCAGTTCCGAGGAAACGGAGGTAGTCCTCGGCTCCAGAGTGACCGGCTCCAAGATGGATGTCGGATCTGAGCTCACCCTAGCCGATGTACCAAGAGGGAGACTCGACACCGAAGAGGTTCGGGTCCAAGTGTCCCTGTCAGGGCTGAACAGTGAACCTTGGCTCCTAGACACCACGGATGGCACGGAAGGTGTCAGAGCGGAACTCTGCTCCAAGACAGCCACAAGGGGAGCTGGAACCGAAGGTTCCGCAACAGACGGCACTGAAATCTCCCACTACAAAGGCCCAACTTGGCTCGGAGGAGGAACCACAGCAGGGAGAATGGACTCAGATGGCTCCAGAACTGACTGGGTAAGAGCCACCAACAATTTGGGCAAAGCAGAAGACTTCAAGAGTCTAAGCACTACTCTCTCCACATCTTCTTCTGATAGGCTCTTGGAGGATCTGGATGACAGGGTAGCCTATCTGGATCGCTGTAAAATGGGAGATCTTAAGGGTGGGGAGAATGGCAAAAGATCTCTGGACTGGCTCTGATGCAATTTTTCAGTGGTTGGCTCTGAAAGGCTTGGGGTTGACACAGTAGTGTCAACATTGACCACCTTGACCTGCTCAGAGTACAGTGGAGCCAAGAGGGTAGAAGCTTTATTTAGTTTCAATGTTTTCTGAGAAGGATCAGGCAAAACAGTCGGTGCCGAAGAATGTCTCTTAGCCGACATGACCTTCTCTTTTCTAGGTAAATGGGACTTTGATGAAGAAGAGCTTGCTAAGTCTTCCTCAATGGAAGGCTTGAGGAAACCTTTCAGAATTAACTTGTTCTTTCACTCCTGGAGAACTCTGGAGCTAAAGGAGTGACAGAAAGAACACGTTTCCTGCAAGTGAAAGGCTCCAAGGCAATAAATGCAATTACTGTGGCCATCTGTAACTGGCATCTTTTGGGAGCACTTTACACATTTTTTAAAACCTGAAGGTTTGTGGTATTTGGACTCTTTAGACATGGCTGTAAGAGCTCTATAAACAGTAAGAAGGAAGACAAGGTCCTCTAATTTAAACGGGCCTCGCCGTAAGACAGGAACACACCAAACACAATGAGGACTACGTCCGCTTACTTAAATGAGCCTAGCCCTATTAGAAAGATTCAAAGATAAATCAGAGGGCTAGATCCTCTAACTTAAAAGGACCTAGCTGGAAAGGAGGCAAAAGCTAAGCCAGAGAAACCAGAATCATAAGCAGCAGGCAAAGTATGGGGGAAACAACGTTGTACACAATTATTAATCTATAAAATTGTGAAAACAAGGCCCTAATAAAAAAAACGCAGACCTACGGAAATATAAACTATGTCAAAAACTAGCACAAAACACTGCACACAAATAATAGTTATGAAAATGCGAAAAACAAGGTCCTAACACAAATGCGAACCTATGTAAATAGTAACTGTATCAGAAAACTAGCACACAGGATACCACACAGAGAACAACAAGGGCCCAACGGCAAACAAGTTCTCAAAAACTAAGTAAATAGCAAAAACACTTCTAAACACTACCTATAAGACAACTAACACTAATATTAAGTATAACTAGCTAAAAGTATCAAGAAATATCAGTAAATGTGAATAATAAGGAAAAAAATATTGAACTCAGACACGGCAAACGAGATCTGGGGATTGTACTATCGCATTATGGGATATCTACCTAGCCACAAGCCAACAAAGAGACTTTGAGCTTTGTAAAAGGCCGAGTCGGAGCTGAGGATTGTCTCCGAACCCATAAGTAAGAATGAAGGCGAGATAGGACTACAGAACATCTTAACTTTAATAACAAGTTTAACTACTACTTTTTATTTTTTTTTTGATAGCTAGAGAAGAAAGTCTCTAACTTAAACGAAGATCTGCTGTAGCCAGAGGAGATGTCTCTAACTAAAACGATGACCCTCAATAAAAAAGGGACTGTGAAAAGGGGAAGGGGAGCCCTCTAAGTTAAACGGGCTAACAGAACTAGGACAAAAAATGAACCTCTAAATTAAAGGGTCTATATTAGACCACAGAATGCTTAAAAAAGTGAACAGTGATTAATCAACCCTATGTAAGCGAAAGCTTACAATTGTGAACTGTCAGAACAGCGATTTTTTTCCAAGGGAAAAAAAAAATCATTGTTCCAACAAAAATAAATAAATAAAATAAAACACATTAAACATTACATTAAGTGGGGGGCTGTGCCCCCCACATCCCCCCTACTTAAATATACCAACTCCGAGACCGCACTACAGTGCTGAAAATGGCAAAGTAACAAACCAGCCAAGCAAATTCATTCCCAGGGAAGGAATTTTCTTAAAAGCCGCTTCGATATTTTGCCGTTTCAGTCTTTTGAGTTCGACCAAGATGCATTCGAAGGAATGCGTCTTCAGTCTTCTAATAGGGAACCAAATTAAATGGGTTCAATGAGGATAAAGTTAAAGGGATAGAAAAACTGGGCCTGAGAGGGAAATGACAGCCCACACAACAAGAGAAACCACAAACAGTGGTAAAACAGTCTAACTATTACACACACACACACACACACACACACACACACACACACACACACACACACACACACACACACACACAAATACTCTATTAGGATAAGGAATGCATTAAAGCAGTTTACAACTCTAAGAAATGAGAAAAAATAGACCAAAAGTCAAAATTAGAAGAAACTTAGCCTGAGCCAGTGAAATGCAATCTCAATCCAGCAAAGCGGCAAATGAAATCTGGGTAACTCTTGACAGGCATCATGGGATAGGGTGTAGCCTTGAGCCAGTGGAAGCTCTCAAGCTTTAGTATTAGGCCGAGTTGGAACCGATGCTCAGTTCCGAACCCAACTGTCAAGAATGAAGGTGAGATGGGAGGACAACATAACATATATTTCACAGGAACTTGTACATTTAATTGAAAGGTTTGAAACATATTCAGTAACTATTTCAGATCATACTTCAATAACAACCAAGATAAAAATGCAGGGTAGAGAAGACACTGATGATTCCATACTTACCTGTTAAAAAGCAAGGAATATAAGGAGTGGGTAGCAGAAATTATTTTGAGAGATATTAGGGAAGGTAGACATTTTTTCATAAGTTATAGGTAGTAAGTGGGATAAAATGAAAGTGAAGTTTAAGAACAGTGTAGGAATAGAAGAGATATGGTTAAGAAATAATATGAATTATTTAGAGGGGCTGACAAAAGTTAAAGTATTACAGAATAAGGGAACCTCACAGAGCAAGAGGAATAATTGCCAAGTGCTAAAGAGAAAATAAGGGAGTACCTGGATTATACGCATGACTTTAGAAAAAATGCTGTTAAGAAACTTTTTTTTTGATAACTCCAGAGTACAAAAACTTTTAGAACCATGATTTAGGCAACAGAAACTGGAAAGAGTTTTTGCCAAACTTGGGAAGCTTATGACAAGAAAAATAACCAGAGATCCTGCAGAGGTATTAAAGATATTTCGGAAACTCTGCGAAAATTTGTATAAGCAGAGAAACGTGGAAACCAAGAAAGAGCAGAAATGGAAATATATATGGAAGACATAAGTATGCCAAGGTCAGAAGTAGACACAGCTCAACAATTAAAAGTTAAGACAGGAGATAAAAATGGTGACATACAACTAATCTGCAGGAAAGTTTAAAGAAATATATGGTATTCATGTGGAAGTTTGAAAGATATGAGGGAAGAGGTTAATAAAGATCTGGAAGGTTTTGTTGAACAGTATTTTAAAAGGAGGGGAAACACCAGCATCCTGGAAGAAAGCTGTCATGCCTGTAGTACCTAAAGACATTGAAGACCAATCAAACCCAGCTTCATGTTGTTGTCTTTCGGCTTTTCCCAGTTAGGGGTCGCCACAGCGAAAACTCCGGTCTGATAATGATTGGCAGTAGATTTTTCACGAACACCGATGAGCCAGATAGACATCCAACATTCAACGAAGGCATGACCATTTACGCATGTCTTTCAAATGCCACCCAACCACGGGGAGGACATGCAGACTCCACACAGAAGGCACTCCCCGCACTCCAGCCGAGAATCGAACGGGAGAACCTCTTGCTGTGAGGCAACAACGCTACCGCTGCACCACCGCGGTTGATGTAGTTTATTAAAATCATTGTTTGTTGAGCATTTTCATTCCCTGTTTGGAAACTTCATCCAAACTATGATGAAGTTCCCAAACAGGGAATGAAATTGTTCAACAAACAAAGATTTTAATAAAGAGGTCATTTCTCGTACACAGGTTTCTTGTGGAAGTCTGTGTTTTTCCTGTGGATTACCAGTTTGTCTTGTGGCGTCCAGCTTTATATAGGCCAACTGCAATGTAAAACAATGATTATAAAGTCTATAGTAGCTAAATGAATGGCAGAGGTGCTGCCAAAAGTAATAGATCTGTATCAATGTGGTTATGTGGAGGGGAGGCAAACAACTGACAATACTAACAGAGCAATGATCCAGATAGAAGCACAGCAGAGTGTAAGAAAATACCACTGTTGTTGGTGGGTCGTCATGCACAGAAAGCATTTGACAGAGTAAGCTGGGATTTTATGAGTAGGGCAATGGAAGCATTTGTACTCCCTGATACAATGATAAGACTAATTAAGAGGATATATGAAGTATCGGAGGCAAAAAAGTGGAAGGGTTGCTTTCTAACAAGTTGTGTCTCAGCAAAGGAACCAGGCAGGGGTGCCCTGTTTCCTTTTATTTGTTTTATATTTAGAGTCACTGGCAAAGAAAATAGGGGACTCAGAAATTCAAGGATATAACTGATATGATAATAAAGAAAAGTTGGCTTTATTTATTTTTTTATTTTTCCATGGGTGAATGTCTGGATTAATACCCTTGGCTTAATCTAACAACTCTCATTTTCTTGTGTAGACATGTAAATAAGAGAACAATGAATGTAATGAAAAGCTTTCCTTTAGCAAATCAATGTTCAATTTGAGAAGTCTGTAGCTGTAAGCAGATGTATATTTTATTCACAGGTTTTCGTGGAGACAAGCTACAATGAAAGCCAAAGTACTTTTTTAAAGCTGAAAGTTGATGTTTTCTAAAAACACAGAAGCTGTCTTTCACATCTGGGAGGGGAATAAAGATAAGACAAGACTAGATATCAGTTAGTCTAAGTAGGAGCAGAGGCTGTAATATGCATATTTGGCATGGATAATATTAATTTTAGATTAGCTTTTGCCTGTGTGCGCAATTGTCGATTTGGTACAATTATTCCTAACAGGAGGGTTAAACTTAATTATCTGAATATATTAATAGGTTCTGGAGGTGTTCTGGGGATGTGATTTTTTTTTTTTTTTTTTTTTTGAGGATTTTCATTAAAATTATTTTGCATCTGATAAAACTAGAAAAGGACATTTCAGTATTGTTGAACATTTTGATGCAGTTTCAAGTCTTTTCAGGATATAAAATTAATGATGATAAAATAAAGGGTATAGCTGTATACTATGTACCAACACATGAATTGGTTCAGCAGTACCCATATTTATGGGGATATAATAAAACAAAACATTTATGCATATGGATTAAAATGATTATGTTATGGCAGCAAAGGATATGTTGGAAGAGACTAAATAAAACATAATACAAAACTGAGAAACTAGAATCACTTGGCTATGGGTAGGGATAGCAAGATACATGCAGTAAAAATGTTTTTAATCCCTTTAGTTTTATATACAGGTCAGGTATATTTTTATCAACCAGTTATGGACAGTAAGTAAACTTTGAAGGAGTTTATCTGGCAGGGGAAAGGCAAGGGTCAAGTGGGACAATTTGATCATTCCAAAAGAACAAGGTGGATTAGAATTACCTGATTTGAAAAGATATTTTAGAACTACACAGTTAAAATTCATGTACATAACACAAACAGAAACTATAATTAAAAGTGGAAAGGGATGATGAGGAAGCGGGGGAGGTCAAGAAGTAGAGAGTGGGATTCTGTATGCAGATAATTAAGCAGAATAACAAAAGCGAAACATGACATTATATTCATAAAGTAGCAGAAAGTATTCTAAGAACTAAGCTAATGTGAGAATGGAGAAAGGGGATTTTGCCAATAGGGACGACTGCAATTATGGGTACACAGAATAGGTAAGAGGAAGTTGGAATTTACTGGAGAAAACTGGCTAAGGAACTAACGTATTGGGGGCAAAGATCTACAGAGGGAAAACTAACAGAATGGGGAGAAGCAAAGAAGACATTTGGACTGCAGGCTATAGACTACTTTCTCTATCATGGATTGATATCCGTGTATAGGAAAAGAGAAAGATGGATACGGAAATTCTGCCTGAAAGACCTGCACTGGTAGCATTTTTAATTTTATCTAGAGCAGAAGCTGACATTTAAAAAGGGATAATTAGAAGGGCATATAAAATACTGCACAACAAAAATCAGAGGAGGCTAGAAAAGATTAGGGAGAGAGAGAGAGAGACTGGATAAGTAATTCACAAGGAAACAATGGGCGGACATATGTATGGCTCTCATATATGCAACAAAGTCTAGAAGATTCAGGATTTTTGCTTGGAAGGGTATTTTTATACTCTGAGCAGACCCCAAATAATTTTTCCTCTGGTAGATGTCAAATGTTGAAGATATGATAGGGAAGAAAGAGGTAATTGGGAATACATATCTTGGGAATATAATGAGTTGTAGACTTTAAAATTCCTTACGTAGTACTCTGTCAGAAATAATGGGTGAGCAAATGGGTGTAGCTAAGGAAATTATTTTTTGACCTGGGATACAGGATCTGAATTGCCTAGACATAGTAAGACCTTGTTAAGTTTAACTTTGGTGGCTGCCCAAAAACCAATTACTAGAAAATAGTAATCAAAGTTTAAACCAACTGTATTTGAAGTACTGAATATCGTACGAGAGATAAAAGAACTGGAAGCGGGATCTTTAGAAAATGGTAGGAGCAAATTACATAGAAAAAATGGGAATTGTGGGAAGACCACATGCAGAATAATGTTTTGGGGGTAAGCTTTAAGGGGAAGGCATGAACTGATCAATTTGCGTAACTCTGAATTGATGTTAAATATACAAAAGAATATATGTGATGTATAATGTTTGCAGCTGGGAATATGTTAATATGGTTTAGTTTCATATATATATATATATATATATATATATATATATATATATATATATATACATTTGCCTGTGATAATTCAATAAAGGTGTTAAAAATAAAACTACACCAAAACATAAACAAGACTCACTGGAGGGCTAGGCACCTAATTCAGTGTATTCCCAGCCTATGGAATAAGTTGCCACTCCAGTCCAACAATGTACTTCTCTGGCTACATTTAATGCTAGTGTTGAAGATTGGATGGGATAGACACAAATCTACACTAGGCTTATGATTTAAGGCCCTGTTTGATTTGCGAGATAAGCAGTATTACGTGCTTGACAAGGGTGGCAAGATCTTTTTAAGTCTGCCTACTTAAAGGTGTATATGGCTAGGCATTGTCTTGGTTCCCATAATCACTTCCTTAGTATTACTCCTCTATTCCTGTGGTAAACTGGCATGTAATCACCGCACTCACTTTTGTCTTTGCTTTTCTACATTTTTGTGATTGTACATTGCTCATTAGTTTTACTTTTCTGGTATATTTAATCTACTGTTAATATTTTAAATCTCACTGAGCAGTTTTTTTTTCTTTTTTTTTACTGTTCTGATGTCTTAATCTAATAACATTATTTTAAGTTGCTGTGATTTCCTTTGGTTTGCTTTTCTGAGATTAGTTAATATCTGACTCATTTAATTTCTCTTCTTTTGTTCTGTCAAACTGTTCAGCAGTTACACGTTTTAGCCAATAATTTCAGCTATGCATCTGAAGCAAGTCTAGCTTATTATTTTCTCTTCTCAAATTTGCTGTTCTCTTGTCATTAGGACAGTTCTTTCCTGAAGTCTAAACCAAGATTGTATCTACATGCTTGATTCCTTTTAAAATGGAAGGCAGCAGTTGAGAGGCTAGAATCCAGAATCCACAGTAGGATTTTCACTGCACTCATTTTATACCTAAATGGGATATGGCCACTATTTATAATTTGGAGGCCAGTTATCTCTTAAACTGCTTTGTAGTCCAGTTTACCCAAAACACCTCCTCCTTAAATTAGTCAAGACTTTTTTTCTCCCCAGAAAAGTCCATTACTATTCTTCCTGCTGGCTGCATCCTCTTTTTGCTTAATTTTTACTACTCTGCACCATCACATCCATTTCTTCTACCAGCCTGATTGACATGGGTATCCTAAGACAGTGTAGCAACTGCCTAATGTACACTGACAACCCTCTAATCCTAAATCACCCAAGTACAATTTGTGATAGATGCATCTATACTAAGAATCTGGAATCCTTGCTCTCTTGCGAACAGAACAGTAAAACTGAACAGGTTTGTCAGTTCACATACTACACCTCCTACACAAATCATGGACTCAACACATAAACCATGATACACATAGGTACTCACCAGAACCCTACCTAAACACCGGAGACCTTTCAAACACAAACATTATAGACAATACAGCATCTACAGCAATCAATACACATAAAAACACAAGCACTAGTGTCTCACCAAATAAACCCCTAAGGCAAAGCACCTCTAAACCAAATTTTTTAGTCATAGGTGACTCCATTGTGAGACACACAGATGTCTCATTCACCAGGCTTGACAAGGAGACGGTTACAGTCAGCTGTCTATTGGGTGCCAGGATTTGTCAGATCACACATGTACTCAATTCTCTCAACAACAAGTACCGTTATAACTGTTAAGTTCATGCTGGTGTGGATGCAATGAGATGTACTTCACTGCACTATATGAAGACAGACATGACTGAGTTCTCTGAATAGGTGTCCCAGGAAGGTATGCCCCTAGCCATGAGCAGCAGCCTACCCACACCTAGTATGACACCACAATATAAACAAAAAAATGATTGACATCAACAATTGGCTTAGTTTCTGCTGTCATTCTAAGGGAATCCTGTTCTTGTTAGCCTGGGATGACATGGTTGATAAACCACTCTGCTTTGCCAGAGATGGTCTTCACCTGTCACTCTCAGCTTTCAGTTACTGGCTAAGGCACTTGCCTCCCCCATACAGCCTTTTTAGGTAAGGTCTCAAGAACAAAATTTCAAATGTGAAAATATCACTCACAAATAAATTAAGGGTTATGCTGCTAAATGCTAGGTGTTTAAATCAGAACCTGTTCTCTCTGGAAGCACTCCTCTCCCTGGAGGAGCTGACGTCTGTGCAGTCACAGAAACTTAGTTCAGGGACGGAGAAAGTGCCCCGACCTTGCAAGGCTGCAATGCCTTCCACAGTTTCAGACAGCAAAATGAATGTATGAAAACCAAAGGAGGAAGAGTATCTATCTTCATCAAGATAAATGCACCTCTAGACAGGAAAACTCTGTGGAGTTGCTCCATGTTCAACTAACAGTGGGCAAGACTCCCCTTCTAGTAATCGTTAGCTACAGGCCCCCTTCAATGAACAAAGATACCCACACTGCTTACTTGGACCTACTTGAGTCAATCAGATTACAACCAAACATTCTAGTCATGAGCAATTTTAACTATCCCCCACTGAATGGGAAATTTATGAGAGAACTAACATACTTGCACAAAGGTTCCCGGACTTTGTTAACATTACTGCCCTGGTACAAATAGTAGGTTCAAATATTCTTGACCTGGTCCTCTCCAACATGGGTGACTGTTGTACCACCACAAGTATAGGACCCTCACTGGTTAAATCTGATCACAAATCAGTCACATCTGAAGTAGATATAATACCCAAACCCCTTTTAGGTGAAATCAGGCTATCTCTGAAAAAAACAAAAAAAAAAAATCTTGCTTTTTTCCCACGTTTCTGAGATTTAAAAAAGTTCAGTTACAGGCTTGCTGTTCTTAAACTGTTTGTAAGTTTCTGTGAGGCCATTTTTTGCTTGGGCTAAAGGGAAGTCTCTCTGTTGATCAGTGGCAGTGAAAAACATTGAGCAGCCTGCCTGCCCCTGTGGGAGTGGTTACTGACTTGAAATAAGAAGTTATGTACCTACCATAACGTTCCATGTTAGTTGTCTTCTTCTCGCCTTCTTTCTTGCTGGATGGGTTCGGAGCCAATCCTCGGCTCCGACTCGGCCAATACTAAAGCTCGAGAGCTAATTCTACTGGCTCAAGGCTCCCCCATATCCCACAATGCAAGGCGGTAACTCCTCAGATCTCGTTTGAAAGCTAGGCCAAGCAAGAAAAAACTCCATAACATGGAGAAGGGTAACCCACCTCTATAGGGCTGACTGTGAGGAGTCTTAAACCTAACAGAGGAAATATAGAGGTGGTAAAGCGTGGGAGAAAAGGATTAAAAGGTCACAAGACAATCTCCTCTAGGTCTGTCCAGGCTAGGGGGAAGGAGGGTGGGACGCAAGAAAGAAGGCGAGAAGAAGACAACTAACATGGAACGTTATGGTAGGTACATAACTTCTTAATGTTAAGTTGTCTATCTCGCCTTCATTCTTGCTGGATGGGACTGCATCCCTAGCACCTTGTCCCGGGTGGCCTATCGGAACAGACTCTTGAGAACAGTAGAACCAAAGTTGGCACGGTCTCTGGAGGCTATGTCCAACTTGTAATGAGAAATGAAGGTATGAGGGGAAGCCCAGGTGGCTGCTGAGCAAATAGAATCAATAGGAAGCCTATCCTGAAAGGCTATGGATGTGGCTAAGGCCCTTGTAGAGTGAGCTCTAGGCTTCGAGGGCAATTGTTGGTGTCTGATCTCATAAATAAAGGTAATCGTAGAAGTAAGCCATCTAGAAAGTGACACTTTAGTGACTGGAAGGCCCATCTTGCCTTCCGCATATGAAATAAACAGTTGGTCTGATTTTCTAAACTGTTTAGTCCTGTCTAAATAATACCTAAGTTGGCGATGAACATCTAAACAGTGCAGTTTCTGTTCTGACCTGTTGCCATAGTTAGGGAAAAAAACTGGGAGATCAATAGTTTGATTCAGATTTGCTTGAGAGGACACTTTGGGCAAAAAGGATGGATTGGTACGCAAGGGGGACGACAGCATAGAGCATGGAGTTCCGATACCCTTCTAGCCGAAGTGATGGCTATTAGAAAAAGTGTTTTCCAAGACAACAACTTCATAGAACATGAAGCCGCAGGTTCAAAGGGGGGTAGAATCAAAGATGCTAGAACCAAGTTCAGATCCCATGGAGGAGGTGGATCCTTGATAGGGGGCTTAAGAAGAAAGAATCCTTTCAAAAAGGCTTTACAGAGTTTGTGGGACATAATAGTAGACTCTGACACCCCCACATGAAAATTAGATATAGCCGCCAATTGAACCCTGATAGTAGAAGGAGAAGAGCCTGCTTGGAAAAGTTCAGCTAGGAAATCAAGAATGGACTGAATAGGAGCAGTAAAGGGATCTATTTCACTGGACACTGCCCATAAAGAGAAACATTTCCATTTGCTGCTATAAATCTTCTGGGTAGAAGACTTATGAGAAGCTATCAAAATATCTCTAACTGAGTGAGATATTAAGGGAAGCCTGGCTAAGGTTGGAATTGGAGGAACCACGCTGTGAGGTTCAGAGAAGAAAGGGATTGGTGCAGCTGACCCGATTGATGGATCAAGAGATCTGGAACTGGGTCCAGATGCCATGGTTGCACCAAAAGGTAATGGTGAAGAAAGGGAAACCAAACTTGTCGAGGCCAATAAGGGGCAATGAGGATCATTAAGGCCTTCAGAGCAATGGCTTTCCGAATCAGCTGAGGTATCAATGGGAAGGGGGGAAAAACATACAGGAGTCCCGGAGGCCAATCGTGAGCTAGAGCGTCTCTGATGGGATGACCTGGTAAGGAAAGAGGGTGAATAAATTGGGACACTTGCTGTTTTGGGGAGTGGCAAAAAGATCGCAGCAAGGTTGGCCCCAAGTTCGAAAAACTTCTTCCAACACTGATTTCTTCAGAGACCACTCGTGAGGCATGAGAATTGCTCTGCTCAATTTGTCTGCTATCACATTGGACTTGCCTGGAATGTGTGCTGCTATCAGGAAGCTCTGAGAAGAGATCGCCCATTGCCACAGTCTGAGTGCTTCTCGACATAAGGGGTAAGATTTGGTCCTGCCTAGCTTGTTGATGTACCACACTACGGACATAGTGCCCGTCTGAATTGCTATAGTTCCCTTGGGAAGAGAGTCCTGAAGGGCTTGCAACGCTAAAAGCACTGCTCTCATCTCTAGAACATTTATGTGCAAGTGGCACTTGATCGGCTGCCACGTGCCCTGGACTGTCCTGCCCTGGTAATGCCCCCCCCACCCGATCAGGGAGGCGTCTGTTGTCAGAGTTGCAGCCGGGGGCGGGGGAATGAAAGGTCTCCCTAGAAGAAGTTGGGGAGATGTGACCCACCAGGAAAGATGATTCCTGCATGACTGAGTTATGCTGATAGTGTGGGACATTAGCAGAATTTGAAAAGACCACTAAGTGAAAAGCATCCACTGAAGAATCCTCATGTGAAAGCGGGCTAAGGGAAGGAGAGGAATAGCCGCCGCCATAATTCCTAGGACTTTCAACACCAGTCTGACCTTGACCCTGTTGTGTCGTAATAGAAGAAAAACCTGCTTGTGAATGTCTGCTACTCTTTGTTCCGTGAGTCTAGCTGACAGACTGACTGTGTCTAATCTTGCGCCTATAAAGGTAATAGACAGACAAGGCGACAAGACAGATTTTTCATAATTTACAGAGATGCCTAGAGTCTGACAGGTTCGTAAAGTGTAGTCTCTGGCTAAGAGAAGTAGATGCCTGGTGGTGGCAGTCACGAGCCAGTCGTCTAAGTACGGAAACACCTGAAATCCCTGGCCCCTCAAATGATCGGCGACCACTGCCATGCATTTGGTGAACACTCAGGGGGCTGTAGTGAGACCAAAGGGCAGGGCCCTGAACTGAAAATGACTGGCCCCTAGCCTGAAGCGGAGAAATCTCCTGGATCGTCTGTTCATCTTGATGTGATAGTACGCATCCTGGAGATCTATGGAGCACATCCAGTTGTCCTGGCCCAGAAAGGGCAGGATGGACTGCAGCGTGACCATCCGAAATTTTGTTTTCTTGACAAACTTGTTCAAGTTGCTGAGATCCAAAATCGGTCTCCAGTCCCCTGTCGTCTTTGGAACCAAAAAGAATTTGGAGTAGATTCCGGATCCTTGTTGGTCTGCTGGAACTGGTTGAATGGCTCTTTTTGCTAGCAGCTTTGAAATTTCTAGTGCTGCTTGCTCCCTTTGACTGGGTGGAACGTCTGGAAGGGATTTCTGGATTGTTTTGGGATGTGAATGAATGGAATTCTGTAGCCTTCGGATATGATAGACTGTACCCACTTGTCTTGAGTAAGGAAAAGCCAGGCTTTTGGGTACAGAGATAATCTTCCCCCGACTGCCTCTGAAGGTGGACAGTCGGGCAGCCCCTCAGGAGTGCTGAAAGGGTTTGTCAGAGAAGGTTTCTCGACTACCCTGATTCTGCGGGCCCCCTCTGCCTCTAGGACGGCGTCTATTATTATTGTTCCCCCTCTGCCTCTAGAGGGGAAATGACTCTGTGCATCCAGTAAGACACCCTGTGGTTGTTTGCGGAACCATATCTTCCCCCCCTTCTGACCCTTGGGGTAGGGTCTAGAAGGGGTAAAAAAATGGACTCCAACGGCAGAAAGAGTCTTACCTTCTACCTCGCACCTTGTCTGAGTATCCTTCACTTGTGGACCAAAGAGAGATGATCCATCAAAAGGGGAGTTAGTGAAGGACGCCTTGAAAGGGTCCGCAAAGCTACATAGCCGCATCCAGGCATGGCGGCGTAAGGCCACCCCTGTACCTGCGGCTCTGCTCGCTCCAGCCGCGTACGAAATCAGGCGCATGGAGGAGTTAACTACTGAATTAAGGGCAGCCAGCTGGGAGTTCATCCTATCCTGAAACCCCACAGCTGATGGGTCCTTCAACACTTCACTCATATCCTTAAGCAAGTCCCTTTGGTGATGAGTGAAATGACACAGGTAATTCAGCGAACGCATAGAAAAGGTCGCTGATGAGAACATCCGCTTACCGTACCTGTCCATGGTCCTAGATTCCTTATTAGGAGAATGAACAGGTACCGAAGGATCCGCTAGTTCCTTCTTGGTGGCTGCAGCCACCACCATGGCATCCACAGAGACATCTTTGGACAAAAACTCCTTGTCTTTGGGGGCAGTGATAAATTTGGCTGGCCTCCTAGGGGTGGGTTCCACCGAGTCAGGAGCCGCCAAAGCCTTCCTCGCCACCACTTCCATGAGTGGGTCAAATGGAGGGGACACCCAGGAGGTGGAAGGTCGAGAACCAAATGCCTCAAGGTACACTGATTCGTCCCCTGAAGGGTTAAGGGCTGGCCAATTCCCCCTCTGTTTCAAGATTTCTAGTATGTCTGCAAAGGAGACATCTTCAGAGGGGGAATAAGGGGAACCCTCAGAATCTTCCAAATCAGTGTCAGAGGTGACAGACTCAGGGGAGTCAATGTGCTTCCTCTTGCACTGTCTCTTCCTAGGGGGTTCTCCTGCAAGATCAGGAGAGGCCTCGGAAGAGGAGGAAATTCCCACTGGGGATACTTGAAGCGCAGATTCTCTACGGTCCGAAGCAAGGGGGTGTAAAGAAATCACTGCAGGCACTGTTGAGGGAGGGGCTGATGGAGCCGACTGTGGAGTAGAACCAGGTTCTAATGCGCTCCTCATGACCTCAAAGGCACCCCTATCAGGCAGGGCCAGAGGTCTCCTCTCTGAAGAGCCGAAAACCTCCCCCGGCACCGACAAGGATGGCTCTGGAGCCGAACTAACCAGTGCCAAAGCACCGAGAGGGAGAGCAGGGTCGGACAAGGGTCCGATGCCACTCGCCCCCTCGGAGCCGACGAGGGAAGTCCGGTGCTGAGATCCCTCCAAGGAGGAAATCGGAGCAGACGATGGCGCCAAAAGGAAAGGTATTGGTTCCGACGCTCCCACAGTCTCGGCTCCGAGCAGCACCGGCTCCGAACTCAAGAGAGTCGGAGGAGGAATGTCTAATGGAACAGGGGTAGTCATCGACTGTTGAGTGGGGCTGTGTAACATCTGGGCCAGTGCCTCAGACTTAAGAAGTCTAATCACCACCCTCTGCACATCATGGTCCGAAAGTCTGGAGGACCTAGAGGAGTGTGACCTATGGCTCCGTTCAGACAAGAGCGGTGATGCTGGAGCCGAATGAACGGAGCCGATAGAAGGAGACCTGGACCTCTTTCTAGTAGTCGGTTCTGACAAGAGTATCGGAACCGACTTCGACTTATCTGTCTCGGCTCCAGCCGGAGCCGAGGACACGGTGTGTGTGGCAGGTCTAGAATCATCGGCTCCGGCCAGAGCCGATGTTTGAACCGTATGAACGGTCTTTGAACCTCCAGAGGACAGCTCAGACACTGGAGCCGACTGTCTGGAGGGCTTAGAAGGTTTCCCCGACACAGACTGGGTCGGGGGACCTTCGGGCTTCAATAAGCCTCTTAAGATTAATTTATTTTTACGTTCCTGCAGGACTCTAGGGCTGAAACCGTGACAGACAGCACAAGAGTCCTGCAGGTGTAAAGGTCCCAGGCAATACACACAAGAAGTGTGACCGTCTGTTAGAGACATCTTCTGACAGCACGAGTCACACTTCTTAAAGCCTGAGACCTTAGATTCTTTAGACATATCTAAAGACACAAGTCTAGTGCAATCACTCACACAAACACACAGATTACACTAAAATTTAAATTAAACTAACTAAATTTAACAAAAATTCCTGACAGAAAAAACACACTCACTCCAACTACTAGGAGGGGTGAGAAGGGGCCTAAGGGAAGAAACCCTTGGAAAAATTTTTGGAAAGGGAAGATATTTGTAAGGGAGTGTTAAAGGACTAAATAACTAACTAATTACTATCGAAAAACTAACTTAAAGGGGGTCTAAGTTTAGTAGAACTTTTATAAATTTAACTAACCTGCAGAGCCGGTTGGAAAAGCACCTCGTCAGCTAAGCGGCAAACGAGATCTGAGGAGTTACCGCCTAGCATTGTGGGATATGGGGGAGCCTCGAGCCAGTGGAATTAGCTCTCAAGCTTTAGTATTGGCCGAGTCGGAGCCGAACCCATCCAGCAAGAATGAAGGCGAGATAGACAACTTAACATCTGTAGTTTTATTGGCCAGTTTGGGTCAATTCCAAAACTCCTTCATCTTCCTCTCTTAAAACCTGGTTGCCTCGTGGTTTTGGTGTCTTTTCAGGCTTGTTGGCTGTTGGTGAAGCACCCACCAAGAGGAGAAAATGCTGAGAGAAGAAAGGAGCCACTTTTGAGATTTTAAGTATTTTTCCTCTGTTTATTTGCTAAGTTTTTCTGCATAGCCGCCTATTTTGAGCATTTTCTGGCTTGTTAAACTTGATTTCTGCATTAGTAACTGTATTTAGAGCACAACCTAAAGCTGTTTACTGAATTTCCTGTTTGCACTTATTTTTAAAATCGTTTTTTCTCAAAACTTGCATTTTATCTGTCTTTGGCCTAGCACTCTTGTGTGGCGTCATTTATTGCACTGTTATAACTTGTTAATACTTGTGAACCTCTGCTATCTCTGAAAAAAACAAAAAAAAAATCTTGCTTTTTTCCCACTTTTCTGAGATTTAAAAAAGTTCAGTTACAAACTTACAGGATTGCTGTTCTTGAACTGTTTGTAAGTTTCTGTGAGGCCATTTTTTGCTTGGGCTAAAGGGAAGTCTCTCTCTTGATCAGTGGCAGTGAAAAACATTGAGCAGCCTGCCTGCCCCTGTGGGAGTGGTTACTGACTTGAAACTGTAGTTTTATTGGCCATTTTGGGACAATTCCAAAACTCCTTCATCTTCCTCTCTTAAAACCGTCTTTTGTATGGTTTTGCGCGTTTTTGTGCATAGCGCAACAGTGGGCAGCGCTGCCTAATTGGGTTTAAACTATTCCTGGCTGTACAAAGTCTGCTCTTCACTTTTTCCCTTAGAACTGCTCTATCTCTCAATTTAAACACCATATTCTCATTCTAAGGTCCTTCACTGGTCCAATTAAGTAATCCTACAAGTCAGCACCATTAAACCATAAGCACTACTTACTCTTATACTCTCTACGATTACCCTGTCCCCTTTTGGTCCGTCTTAAATTCAGTTTCCCTATATTACTCTAGCATGTCCAAAGGTCAGTCAATGGTTTCCTCTCCAGTCCAGCTGGTAAATCTGGGAATTTTGAGGCAATGTTACAACTGTCTCATGTACACGGACAACCCTCTCCTCCTCCAAACAGGTTCAAATATATGTGAGAGATGCAACTATTTAGCCAAACTGCAGGCTGAGCTCTCTCATCTCAAAACTGGTGTAACCAGTCAGGAGGAGAAGGTAACCTCACACAACACAATTCCAGTATCACATAGTCCCACCACATCAGCGAACCAAACACATAAATGCACAAAAACATACTCGGAGGCTCTAAATAAAAATCTACCTAAGCAACAGAGACCTCCAAAGCAGACATCCAAGCAAACGCTACCTCAAAACAAAACACGCACAACACATAGCCCACAAAGTCAGTGTGCCAAGCAGCCACAGCCCTTAAGGCTGAATAACACACCTGATACTCTTGTAATAGGTGACTCTATTGTCAGACACACTGACGTCCCACTCACCAGGCTGAATAAAGAGAAGGTCATGGTGAGCTGCCTGTCTGGTGCTAGGATCCGCCACATAATGCAAGCACTCAGGTCACTCCAAAGCAAATACAAATATGACTCAGTCATTGTACATGCTGGTGTGAATGACCTGAGACGTACCTCCCTGGACTACATGAAAAGAGACATAGAAGAGCTCTCTGATCATGTAGCCCAGGCTGGTATGACCCTGACCTTGAGCAGCATCTTACCCTCACGTAGAATGATGCCACAGTACAAAGACAAAATGATCGATTTTAACAATTGGCTAAAATTTTGGTGTCATTCAAAGGGGATCCAGTGTCTGTCAGCCTGGGATGACATGCTCGACAAGCCACGTTGCTTCGCTAGGGACAGCTTGCATCTGTCACCACTGGGCTTTCGGATGCTGGCAAAGGCTCTTGCCACCCCCATAGTGCCTTTTTTAGGCAAGGCTCAAAAGTCAAACCCACCCCCATAACCAGCACAAGGAACAAGAAACTAAGGGTAATGCTGCTAAATGCCAGAAGTCTTAACCTCAAGATGCATGCACTCGAAGCTCTCCTCAGTATGGAGAACATCGATATCTGTGCAGTGACAGAAACCTGGTTCAAGGCTGCAGAGAGCACCCCAGCACTACCAGGCTATACCTCATATCATGCTTTTCGGCCCCAAAACCCGGATTGAACCACAAAAGGAGGGGGAGTTTCCATATTTATCAAGGATATCCACACCTCCAGGTTAATGGCATTGCACGAAGTATCGGAGACCATCCATGTGCAACTAACAGTGGGCAAGACTGCTTTTCAGTTTATAGCATCCTACAGACCACCCTCTCAAAGTCAGGAATCCCACTCGGCTTTCCTGAAAACATTGGAGAACATGAAGATCTCTCCGAACACCATTATATTGGGTGACTTCAACTACCCAAACATTGACTGGGAGCACTACTCAAGCCCCAGCACCTTAGCCCAAAGGTTCCTGGAAATTATAAACTCAAATGCTATGGAGCAACTAGTCACCACTCCCACAAGAGGGGACAACATACTAGACCTGATCATTACCAACATGGGGACTCTATGCTCCACACCAGAAGTATATTCCTCATTGGTAAGATCAGACCATAAATTAATCTCACTGGATATCCGCATCCCAACCCCAGCCCCAGCCCAGAAAACCACAGTGAAAAACTTCTCAAAAGCGAACTTATCACTTCTCAAAACTGAAGTGGAATCCTTCAAGGCCCCAGGGCCAGTGGAAACTACTGCCCAAACTGCAGAATCCTATATAAACGCATTCTACAGACATCTCCAGGAATGCATGGATCATGCTATGCCAAACAAAACCAAGACCCAATCATCCAAAGGTAGGCGTCCAGTCTGGTGGACCCCTGCCATAAATAAACTGTACAACAGAAGGAGGAAGCTACTACATGATAGAGCAAAATCCCTAATAGGGAAGGCATCTCTGATCAGTACTAGCAAAAAATTACGATCCCTCATAAAATCCTCCAAGGCCAGCTTCGAGAGAAAAATTGCACAGGACACCAAAGACAATCATAAGGCTTTTTTCAGTTATGTTAGAAACCTGGGATGCAACTCCCAGACTTGTTCTGAGTTGATTCTAAATGACAAAAAATACACTGAACCCACAGGCATCGCCAATATCCTGGCAGACAGGTTCAGTGCAAACTTCTCCACCCCCCAAAAGAGCAAGTATCTATCCCAGCAGAGGGCTGCCTCCCAAACATCTCTGATGCTCAGGTGAAGGCTGCCCTCTCCAAAGCAAAAAACACTGCTTCCATGGGACCAGATGGCGTCCCAGGTTGCGTCCTACATGAACTCCAAGAGGAACCAATCCCTCAAATAAAACAGCTATACAATCTCAGCCTCACTACAGGATATGTGCCCACAGAATGGCATACAGCAACAGTGGTCCCACTCCACAAAGGGGGAGCCTCTACGGACCCTGGAAATTATCGCCCCATAAGCTTAACTAGCTTAGTCTGCAAGGCTATGGAGAGGATCATCATGGAGCTCATAAACAAAGACACTGGGGACCTACAGACACTACATCCTACCCAGTTCGGCTTTGTCAAGGGTAGATCCTGCCTTTTGAACCTGGTTGACTTCTTCTAAACAGTCACCAAAGCCATAGATGAAGGGAAGGTAGTCCACACAGCCTATCTGGACCTTGCAAAGACATTTGACACAATACCCCACTCGGGCATCATAGATAAGCTATCCAGCTTAAATATAAACCCCTATGTCACAAGATGGGTCGCAAACTGGCTCAAAGACAGAACCCACAGAGTGAGAGTTGCTGGAGCCATGTCAGACTGGAAATCAGTCACAAGTGGCGTCCCACAGGGTTCTGTCCTGGGACCACTTTTGTTCAGTATATACTTTTCCGAGGTACAGGCAAACGTGGGAGGACTATGGCTCACCAAGTTCGCAGACGACTGCAAACTGGGCGCCATAATCAACTCTCCAGCTGACACAAACATCCTTCAAAAAGGTCTCACAGAGACAGATAACTGGTGCCAGCGCCATGGTCTAAAGCTAAATGCCAAAAAATGTATAGTCATACCCTTTTCAAAAACAATGTGCCCACAAATTACCAAATAGGCGGAAACCCATTAAGTACAGAGAAAGTTATTAGGGACCTGGGGACCCAAGTTGATAGCAGTCTCTCCTTTGAAAACCACATTGCCAAAGTGGTTAGAAAGACCTTCTACATAGCCCACCTCATCACGAAGGGTTTCACATCTAGATCAAGAGAGGTAATCGTGCCCCTTTATTCATCCCTCATCAGGCCCATCATAGAATACAATGCCCCTTTTGGGATGTACCTTACCCGACACCTGCAGCAATTAGAAAGACCCCAAAAGTATCTCACCAAGAGGATCAAGGGTCTCAAACAGATGCCATATGCTGCTCGGTTAAAAACTCCAGCTCTACTCAGTTGCATACCGCCTACTGAGGCAATCTATGCCTGACATACAAAGCTATGTCAAATCCAGAATTAATGGACATGCTCCACCTCAGTAAATCTAAATCCCTTAGAGCCACACGCTCGAGGGACTTGAACCTCAGCACAGAAATAAATAGAACTTGCTGGAGGGACAGGTTCATAACCCAGAGGCTCCCTTCGCTCTGGAATAGAATTCCAGTTCATGTGAGGCAGAGCACCTCACTGAATCTCTTCAAGAAGAATCTCGATAGGTGGATGGGGGATCATAGGTTTGTCCCAGGGATTACTCCTGTGTCACTATTAGGCAGAGGCACAGTAAACTAAACCTTAAAGGGCACAGTATACTCAAATCAAGGGGTGGCGTAAGCCATACAGAATCGGGCTAGGCTTATAATTGCCTCAGGGCAGATAGCCCAGTATGAACCTATGAACCTAAATTTCCCTGAAGCTAATTATATCCTCCTAAGGGATGGCATAAATAATTTCCAAACTCCTGTTCCCACAGATGGCACTGACAACTATACTAAGGTATACACAAATGCCCTGTACAAACACTTACACAAATGTATTGACACAGCTGTACCTGACAGTATCAAAAGAAGATCCTCAAGAAAAAACAAGCCTCCCTGGTGGGCATCTAGCATTAATAAGTGATACAAGAGGAAGAAGTTGCTGTCTAAGAATAAAAAAAGAGAGGTCCCAGTACTGGAAGAGCACCTTTCTCTGCCTGAACAAAAAAATGAGACAACTTGTAAAATCCTCTAAGTATAACTTCAAAAAAAAAAAAAATAGCAACCATAGCTAGGGATGATCATAAGGCATTCTTCAGCTATATCCATAATCTAAAAGGTAGGACCCAGATGTGTACTGAACTAGCTCTGCATGGCATCACACACACTGATCCTGCAAAAATAGCTAACCTATTAGCTGACAGGTTTGGCAAAAATTTCACCCCCCTGTCCCCTCCAAATATTCCACAAAGCATTCCTTCTACATCACCCCCACCTTGCATCTCCAAAGTGCAAGTCTTTAATGCACTCTCCAAGGCCAAAACACAAACTCTATGGGACTGGATGGCATCCCAGTTTGCATTTAAATTAGTTGGCGATTCCATTAGGTAATCTCTTCAACCCGAGCCTGAGTACTGGTTTTGTCCCTGCTGAATGGAAAACAGCAACAGTCATCCCCCTTCATAAAGGGGGTGCCACAACAGACCCTAGGAACTACATGTCTCACAGAGGTTGCCACTCCGCTGGAATAGGCTACCAATTCACATGAAATAGAGCCCCTCTATGACCCTGTTTAAGCATAGCCTGGATGACTGAATGGGA
Organism: Protopterus annectens; assembly: GCF_019279795.1. Classification (NCBI taxonomy): domain Eukaryota; kingdom Metazoa; phylum Chordata; order Ceratodontiformes; family Protopteridae; genus Protopterus; species Protopterus annectens. The sequence goes on along the minus strand of NC_056743.1, from coordinate 1,613,483,514 downwards.
AGCTGTAAATTCCTGCTGGGGATTTTACCTGTGACTCTTCTAGATATGGGCAGTCATTGCTAACTAAGATCTCTAGTTTAGGCAAGATCCTTTATACTGGGTTTCTGTAGTATTATATTGGGCACACATGGCTAGGCTTATAAAGAACTTGTGGCAATAGCCCAGTAACTGCCTATCAACATCGCATTTTGCAGCACCCTCAGACCCTTCATGATAGCACCCTATTCATTTATACAAGTGTGCATGATTTTGTTTGTTTTGCTCCATCACAGCACTGTGGTTTAATTGATTACATCTGTTGTTCTTTTAATGCCCAGTGTTGTCACTCTGCCTTCATTGTACTGCTCCAAGGAGGCCATTCATAATATGACTGTAGGTCCAGAATACCAAGTGATGTCATTATGTTAGATCAAGTATTCTCCATTGGAGCTACACCAAGTCCTGTGGGTTCCACGGTAAAAGAGATGACCATTTCAGCATTTTTAACAAGGAAAGCAACAGATCAATTGTTTCACTGGTTTCATTTGAAAGGGGGCTGCCTCATAACCCCATAAACTATATATTTTTAAAGAAGGAGAGTGGGGAATTGAAAAGGTGGGAGGGTGACAGTACTATTACAAACTGAATTTATTGAAAACAATTGTCATAATCCATCAGTATATTACAGCCGAGACAGCTGTCAAACTATGGTACTGCTGTAACATTCTGAGAGTTAGACAAATGAGCCGCTGAGGTCCACTGTTCTATATTAATGTCTGATTCCACACATATGTAGGTCCAATGTTCTATACTAATGCCTGGTTCTGCACATATGTAGGTCCAATGTTCTTTATTAATGCCTGGTTCCACACACGTGTTTACACTTTTAGACAACATAGCTGCTCCCTATTCTCCAACATCTCTCAGCTCCTCAGTGGCCCTCAGCACATAGCTGTACTTACAAAGTTCTCAGTAAGGCAGTTTCTTCTGTAGTTAACTACAATTCTAAGAATGTCATTAGGTTCCTTTGATCAAGGTCTGCACTCTGGGCTGTTTCTGTACACATATTGGTATTACCAATGCTGGAAACCTAGTTCTACATAAATATAGGTTCCCTCTCCATCCGACAAAGCACAGTAGGATCATTACATTTTTAAGATCCAAGTTAGACTGTACCCACATTGGTCCCACCTTGAAATCTCTTCACTTTAGCACATTGTTGTACTCTCTAAATTCTGATTCAGGGTCATCTTCTGCACTTAGCTGTTATTTTGTTGACATCATTAAACTGTTCTGATCCCATCCTGCATTCTGGACTGTGTGTGAATGTTTTTCCCTTGCAAATTCTGAGGAAACCACTTAAGAGGACAGTCCTCGTGGGTTAGTTTTGAAAAAGGACACTTGTACCCTGTGTACTTACCTTGCTATTAATAATAATAATAAGTATTGCTGGTGATGCTAAATATCAGCTGTTATGTGTGATGTTAAGTACGTCTTGTGTGCTGGGCTGTTTCTTGCTTCGTAGCACAAGTTTCTCTATATGCTACAACAGAGATATTATAACATCTCAAGCTGTCAATGCTTACCTGTTTCCTGTCATCTAGTATATTAACAATTGCATGGCGTAGTTGATTAAGCTGGTTTGTCTAAAAATACCATCTGCCTTAAAAACTTCTTCCATAGCAGCACGGATGTAATTAGTTAAAAGTTGTTCTACCTTTATCTGCATATTTAAATATGACAAGGTTATTTTTTATTAGCCAAGTTGTTCCTGCAAGGCTGATGGCCTTTTTTTCAGTGGAAACCATGTGGTGGAAATATGACCAAGGCATCGGAGAACTTTCCTCATTCTTTTTGATGGGTGTTATGTCACCAACGCAAGCAGATGGGACATTAGTTTAACATCTCAACCAAAGGATGACACCCCTCTTATGCTGAAGTGTCAGAAATCAATTTACCTGTTATAGGAACAGAACTTACAGCCTTCTGCACCGAAGATGAGTGTGCTTCCTGTTGTGTCACTGACACTTGCTCTACCTAAGTTTATCAGCATATTTAAACACTGTTTCTCTGTAGCCTTATGCTTTGCTTTATTTCCATCAGACTGCTCAAGCTATCACATTATATCCTCCCTTCTGGCTGTATGTCACACAATCATCTCTAGTGGGACTAGTCCAGTTATGGTCTCGCTTTCTGTGACTGCTGACATGATTTATATAAACAAAATCTCTTTCAGCTTTTTCTGGTTAGGGGTCACCAAAGCAGATCACCGGTCCGCAGATTGATTGTCAGTGGTATTTTTACAGTGTCAAGTTGCCAGCCCGGCGCCCAACCTTCACAGAAGGCACATGTACACACACATGCACCTACCTACATGTCCTCCCTGCGGTGGAGTGAGTTTTAAAGACATGTAGGTAGGTGCGCGCGCGCGTGTGTGTGTGTGCACACACACACATGCACCTACCTACATGTCTTTAAAACTCACTCCACAGCAGGGAGGACATGCAGACTCCACAGAGAAGGCGCCCCAGCCAAAAACTGAACCACAGAACCTCTTGCTGTAAGGCGACAATACTAACTGCTGCACCACCACATGATTTACATATTAACAAGCATTCACTCCCTGGTACTTGTCAGGCTCTGCTGATCTCTTTCGATTTAGCAGGATCAATCTTCTCTAGACTCAGCCTGCTTAACATTTTGTAAATTTGACTGCATTGGTATTAGCCACTTGAATTCAAGTCTGTCTACATCTTTCTTCCTTGTTGCAATGTTTAATTTTGTACCCTTGTTCTCTAACTACATGTACTCATTCAGTTTTCTGTCTATGTGGCATTATATGGCATTATCTACTGCATAATTATACATAGCCTCTTTGATGGCATCTCTTTGACTCTCCTTGTCTTCACAGTTTTCCTAATTCTCACCTTTGTCCTGTTACTGCCCTCTGCTTTTAAGTCTGTTTCCCAGTATGCTGTCAACTCCCTTTAAAATATTACCCTCTACTTTAGCCCCTTGTTAATCTTCCCAGCCTCTTCTCATGTCACTGCCACTAGCCTCTCTACCCTTGGAGCTTTACTTGGATCTTTAGCAACAGCAGGGCAGCAGCCACTTACTTCACGTACAGCTCCTTTCTCTTCTCTACCCACTTTTATTTAACCCCTTTTGGAATTATCAAATAACTTTAATTCAAGAAATGTACAAACATTTCAATGCAATGTATTTAAATTTACAATATACATTTCTTTTGCCTCATATTCAAAAACACCTGGAAATGAAAATGTATGGATTATTTCAGTTTAGATATAATATTTTACACTGTTAAGTTATACAATACATATGATTTACTGAGAAATGGTCTGTCAAAGTCAGAATTATTTCTAGTTGAATAACCTAAATAAAATCAAAGTCAACAGAGCCATCATTTTAAGGTTTTACAAAACAAGCAGTATCTTATGAAAAGTACGCTTCTCACTATCCGCTGTTATCATGCAACCCGTAATGCCTTGTATAAAATATGGCTCAGGATTTTATAAAGTGAATGTTTGCTTTTTGTCTTCCATGCTTTTATTTTTTTTAATTTGCATCCCATATTTTGCTAGAACAGTCTGTCCCTTACGGAAAGTGCTTTCCCTGGCCTGCCTTTTGAATTGACATCCTTCTGTTCAAAGTTCATTTTCCTTACAAGCTGATCAGGCTCACTAAGAGATATAAATGTATTTTTAAATTCTATTTAAGCATCAAGTTGGCTGGCATTGACCCTGTAGTTGGATGTGTGGATGTTTGTACCCCCCCACATGCTGTTGAACTGCTATCTCCATAGCAATCCTTTTATTTTTTATTTTTTTCCCTTCCTTGTGTTGGACATAAATTTCATCATTTGTCTGTGGCCATTATCAGATTATCTGGCGAAAAGCTGCTAATTGTCATCAGGATCTGTTTAGAGACTTCTGGTATATAATCTTCTGCCTACCTTAATCCAGTTTAATGGAATTAACACCCTCTCATACTGGCATGCAATAAGTAGCAAGATCTCCTCCCAAATTTCCCTCCACCTCAAATACAATCTCTTCAGGAAATTTCTGGTTGAATACTTTCTGATGAAGTCTTGTTGGATGAAAGCAGTACATTAAACTTTGAATTCTAATTCTGTTCTTGGGTTCCTGACTATGCTTTTTCAATGTTTTTTGTGGGTTCAGGCACCTAGGCAGCGAGACATTTCCCTGCGAAACATTTTGGCTGGGGACACATGGCTGAAGTAACATTCAGCTGCAGAGAAATATGGCTGTTTGTTTTCCCCCTGTAAATTTGGTTATTGAAGTTGTAGGTATGACAACACATTCTTCTCTTTACCCACAGGGAATTTGCAAACAGCCATATTTCTCTGCAGCTGAATGTCACTTCAGCCATGTGTCCCCAGCCAAAATGTATCACAGGGAAATGTCTCGCTGCCTAGGTGCCTGAATCCGTTTTTTGTTTTCTAATATCTTCAGGAGTGTCTATTTGAACCCACCTACAGAATTACTTTAAGTATTAGTATTTTTTCCATTAGTCACACTTTAGACATGCCATATTGTTTAAATTGTCAAACTGATGAGTTGCTTTTCTTTGTTTTTAATTCTGTAATATGCTTAAGTGCAGACTTCTAAATACATAAATAATGGAGTCACCCTCCTGCATTTTCTTCTTTTTCACAGACCTGCCTAACCATGAGTTGTCACATAGAGGACCAGTATCAGAATTTAGACTAGTTGCTATGCCAAACATTGCAATAATCTTGTTTAAAACTGTAGTTATCACAAATGCCAACACAAAGTTTCAGTCGTTTCAGTTGGAAATGTGAAATTCTGTTTTGTCAGTACCAGCAAAGTTTCTCTGTTGCAGATGGGCCATAAAAATCCATACTTGCATTTATCCGGGCTACTTTTGCTAATCCAGAGTTCTGGATTGGCAAAGTCTTGTTTTGCTGGGTGTTGGATAAACAGCCTTTTAAAATTCCCTCTGCCATTTCATCCATGTTTGGAAAGCAGATATTCTCCTTAACTATTGTGCTTTGTTCTTGCCTTACTAAGGTTTGTTTCAATGGTAATATTCATGCGCCTTTTCTGTGTTCTCTAAATTATGAGTTTTGACCCTTTGAATAATCAGTTACCAAAAACTTGAACAACTGACCTTTCTGCACATGTATCACATCTTTTGTTATCATCAACCCCCTTTTTCCATTTTCTATATGGGGTTGGAACGTTGTGAAAAATTTCGCCATTTCTCTCTACTCAATGCCACTCTCCTACCTTCTTCAACACTCATGCCTGACTGTTGCAGGTCTCTCACACAATGCTGCCCTCGTTTCCGCTTGCCTTCTTCCTATCTGTCACAAAAATTTTTCACAAGATTGTCTTCTGCTTTTCTGCACATGTGACTGAAGCACTGCAGTCTGTTCTCTTTGTACTTTTCTGCAATTGGAGCTACTTTAGCTTCTGCTCTGATGTCGTCATTTGTTTGTCTGTCCCACAATGTGAATCCAACCACCTATCTCAGGCAGGTCATCTACATCACCTCTAGCTTCCTCAACTATTTTGCCTTTATTGCCCAGGTTTCCATACCATACAGTAGTAATGGTCGCACCACTGTTTTAAACACCTTACTTTTCAGCTTCTTTGTCATTCTTCTGTCATATACTACACCTGACACTCTGTGCCACTTGGTTGCAACCCCTCTGATTCTAGCTTTGACCTCCTCATTCAGACCCTTCTCCTCAACCACCCCTCAGATAGCTGAAGTTGTTAACCTGTTCCACTATTTTCCCTTCTATGTCAATTCTCAGCTTCTTCTGAACTCCACCATTTGCTGCCATTACAACTGTCTTATCTGTACTCAGCTTTACCTCATGTGCCTTCAGTTTTGCATTCCATTCCCCTTATCCTTTACCGAAGTTCTTGGTCAGAGTCGGCCTGTAATGCAACATCATCTGCATACAGCAACTGTGTTGATCTGTTCCCTCTGACCTGTTTGCTAATGTAGTCCATCACCATACATGATTTTTTATATGATGTGGGATTTATGCAGAATTCTTTCACAGCTGTAATACTGTTATCAACTTTGTCTCTCACTCAATCACTCTTAGGGACCGCATATTCAGCTATTATATTCAAATAGCTCTCCTTGATGCAGCTGAGCTTGATTTGCAGTCAACAATGTTTACATTCCTCTTTTATAATGCACTTTAAACTAACTCTGTAACTACATTTATCTCCCTTTGTTTTCTAAGTGGAAACTATGGTTTGGGGCTGTTAAAGAAAGTCCACACTGATACCATGACAAACAAGTAGACGTGCAAGTGTACATAGGACCAGACTACTGGCAATGCTTTTCTTTGATAGGACTTCTTTTCTATACCTGAGAAAGTCTACTGGCAAAGTCAAGCACTGTTTGATTCCCATCATTTGCATGAGTCAGTCTTGCCCTAGGGCCTAATAAATTGCATCTAGTTCAGGCATTGTCTATTATTGTTGGTCAAAGTGTTTGCCTCTGAACCTAATCCAGTTTTAACCATTTTAGCACCTTTTGTTTTTTTTCTCAGATCTTTTATACTGTGCATTCTTTTTTCCTCCAGTGTCCTCAATAGCACTATTATAGCAATAAAATTTCTGGTAGATCCTAAACTGAACTTTGTCATACTGAGCAGTCTTCTTGTTTCCTTGACATTTACTGGTGTGACGTTTCATGTTTGGCGTTCATTTTTTGATTGCCTATGGTAATACTCTTCTGCCTGACAATGTGAATTCACAGAAGTCAAGTGCACTTTTATCAAATTCACCATTTTCATTGTATAGGGATAGGATATTTTCTTCAGTCTGTAAGCAATTCCCTTAATGTGGCACCATTTTATTTTTGCATTCTGTTATAAATATGTATGCCAGTACTGCAGTTTATTGCATTCTTTATGCCCGCTGTATTATGTACTGGAATATTTCCAATACAGAGTCTGTACAACATGAGCTCAACTGAGTGGAAAACACAGTAATATTTCTGATGTCTGGCTGTAACTGAAGTGAATGGCATCCTCATCTTAACTCTGGCTTTCCAAAAAACATTGTTTAATTTGACTTCAACTGCTGATTTCATCAGTTGTGGGCATCCACTGTATATTCCCATAAATGTTTCAATTAGCTATCCTAAAAACAAAACTTATTCTTGTTCATCCAGTATTTTTTTAAGCTTTGGTGGTGTGATTATTGGAAAATCTATAGTTTAGACCTTGTTACCTTTTCATGCATGTCCATTTTCTATAAACGTTTTAGTTCTTCCTCCATTTTCCTTTTTAGACAGGTGTTCTATGTGGCTTTACTACAGGTGATATAGTTTGGTCTGTGTTGCTATATTTAGTACATTTTCAGCTTTCCAATACATTCAAACACATTTCTGCATTTAATAAACATTTTCTGAAGCCAGTTATCAGAGAACATGTTGTAAAGTCTGTTCCTTTTCTATATGTCATTCAGTATTTTGATCACTCTTAGTGACCTTGCTGTAGCTGTAGAACAGTATATTTTAGTGAAAATGGTGCTTATTGCACTATCATGAGCTCCTGCTACATCTTTAATGTAACCATCCATAGGAAGAGGTGCTATTGAATCATATGTCTACATCTGGACACTGGTTTTCTACAGGTGTGGTGAGAGTTTAACTTTATATATTGTTTCCTGTTATTTGGGTAATGTAAGCAGATTAGTCTGTTAACATTCTCCCTTCTTATTCAGTATCTTTAATGTTCCTATAGGATTTGTGCTGCTTTCAGTTTTATTTATAGTGCACATATGTACATACATCTTTTATGTTCTTACTGTCTTCTGCTATACTCTGATCCTCTGACACATTCTGTATATATGACCTTCTATGTGTATATGTTTCTGTGTATAACAAATTTCTTATTCGATATTGTGGTCTTGTAAATTCACTGTAATTATACCATGACCCCCCCCCAAAACGTGCACGCTGATTGGCCAGCGTGCCCATTGTAAATCGAGTTATACTAATGGAAAAAGGTCCGGTCGCCCGGACTTTTTTCCATTAGTATAACTCGGTTTTTAAAACACTGTCTCGCTATGTTAAATGGGTTTAACATAGCGAGACAGCTTTAAAATAAGCAACAGAGATCTTCGTTGCTTACTTTAAAGCTGTCTCGCTATGCTAAACCCATTTAACATAGCGAGACAGGTTTTAAAAAAAAAGCAATGGAGAAAGCAAAATCTCCGTTGCTTTTTTTTAGCTATGTTAAATGGGTTTAACATAGCGAGACAGTTTAAAATAAGCAACGGACATCTCCGTTGCTTATTTTAAACTGTCTCGCTATGTTAAACCCATTTAACATAGCAAAATAAAAAGCAACGGAGATCGTGCTTTCTCCGTTGCTTTTGCCCACAGCTCTGATGTACTGCGCAGGCGCACAGTACATCAGAACTGCCGCGGATGCCAGACATCTGTGGAAGGGCAGTAAACAGGCATTATACTATGCCATTATTTAAGAAAAGTAATAGTTTCTTTTCTTAAATAATGTCATGGTATAATAGCAATAACCCACTTCTGGGTGTGGGTAATGCTGTATTTACCCACGGTTGGCTTTGTTTGGTCCCTCGGGCTTCGCCCTCGGGACCAAACCACGCCAACTGTGGGTAAATCCAGCATTACCCACACCCAGGCATGGGTTATTGCTATACTATTACATACTGTTGAAAGCTGACTTAACCTTTTACATTTTGCATGTGTCATCTTCCACAATACCTAAATCTCACACATTTATGTCTTATCAGGTGCATTCTTATATACAACTTGTGATTTACTTAGATTTGTTTTATAATCAACAGCCCAAAATTCCACTTATGTATCCCCTAGTTCAAATGAAACCACTACAAGAAAGAATATGAATATAATGCAACCACTGGTTATATACAAGGTTAACAAAACTGGTGACAATACACAACTTGCCCATAGCATATGAAAACAGTTGAACTCTGTTAAACAAGGGTGTTTGGTAAACTGGATTTAAGATGAAGCAACAATACAAATAAAATAGTGATAAAAGGCCAGAGATTCTCAAACTGCCAGTATTAACTCTGTAGACTCAAAGGTAACCCAGACACCAACAGCATACTCCATAAGTAATATTGTTCAGATCTTATCAAAGGCTTTTTCTGCATCTAAACAAAGTATATTACCTTTTCTTTCCATGTCACTTTCATAACTATTTTAGTTTTTAAAATGTACAACATTGATCTTTATTAATCAATTTTGGTAAATATTTACCAAATTGAGCGGTGGTGGTGCTGCGGTAGCGTTGTCACTTCACAGTTAGACGTTGCCCATTCGATTCTCAGTTAGAGCATCTTCTGTGTGTCGACATGCGTGAATGAGCGTTCCTTCATTGAAGGTTGTGCGTTAGGCCCGCAAGCCAGCATGTAAAAATCAACTGCCAATCATTAGCAGACCGGAGTTCCGCTGTGGTGACCCCTAACTGGGAAAAGCCGAAAGACATTTTATTTACCAAATTGAGCTACTAAGGTGAATAAACCAGCTTCTAATCATGTCTAAGAATATATACTGGCCTATAAGAAGGTGGCAACCCTGAATCCTTACCTTTCAGGTATTATCTTTATTACTGATGGCTTCCATGACAAGGGGATATTTATATTAACAAGACGGTTCATTAAGCAAATATTCCCACATCTTTACCATTCACATTTTCCAGGATTCTACAAACAGTCCATCATTAGTTGGTGTTTTATCTTGCAATTACTCCTTCATAATGTCATATGCTTCCCAATTCATTACTGGCTGCTTCAGCATATTAGCTTGACCTTAAGCTAAAAGAGCTTAAAATAGGTAAATCTAAACTCTGCAAATACGCCCGAGTATCTTTCTCAAGCTTCCTTTATTTTGAGAATCTATTTAGTGCATAGAATAAATTCTCTATAAAAACTCCACCCTATTACTACTGGAGCTCTGTTCAAAACATCTTCACTGGACATCTGCAGCCCAGCAATGACTCACTGTTACCATTGCTGCCTTAGCTGTATGGCCTTCTGGTATTCTGAAGATTTACTTTATAAAAAAAAAAGTTATGTACTCACCATAATGTTCCATGTTTGTTGTCCCTGATCTCGCCTTCCTTCTTGGTTGGGTTCTGAGCTGTTCCTCATCTCCGACTTGGCTGCATTCTAAAGCTCGAGAGCTTCCACTGGCTCAAAGCTAGGCCCTATCCCAACATGCCTAGCGAGAGTTATCCAGATCTCGTTTGTGATAACCCATAACACTAGCCTATAATATGCAAATATAGATAGACATGTATATAAACTATACATATATGTGTGTGTACATTCCACCAAGATAGTAATAGAAGGACTCAGTCTATCCAACTCATAAGGCAGGAAGGGAATCACAGCCTATGTTGCCAAATGATAGATAATTCCTCTCAATCTTCCAGGAGGGGGAAGGAGGGTGGGGATGCAAGAAGGAAGGTGAGATCAAGAACAACAAACATGGAACATTATGGTGAGTACATAACTTCTTTATGTTATGTTGTCCCTATCTCGCCTTCCTTCTTGCTGGTTGGGACCATGTGCCCAGCACCTTCTTCTTGGGTGGCCCAATGGAATAGACTCTTCATGACCATGGAACCAAAGGATGTCCTGCTCTGGGAGGCCCCATCTACTTTGTAATGAGTGATGAAGATATGGGGATTTACTCATGTAGCTGCCGCACAAATTGAGTCTAAAGGCAGTAGAGTGTCCTCAAATTTTTCTTGGCAGCTGCTGTGAATTATAGACATAAGTGATGGTGTCTGAAAGCCATTTTGATAAAGTTATTTTTGAGACTGAAGTTTTCTGCAAAGAATACAAACAATTGGTCAGATTTTCTAAATTGTTGTGTTCTGTGCAAGTAAAAATGTAACTGTCTATGAACATCTAGTTGACGGAGTTTATATTCTGCCTTGCTGCCATGATTAGGGAAGACTACAGGTAAGTTCTATTGATTGATTCAGATTGAACTGTGAGCAAACTTTTGGTAGAAAGAAGGGGTTGGTTTTGACAGAAACCCTATCTTTGTGAAAGATAAAGAAAGGAGGATGAATGGATAGAGCTTGTAATTCTGATACCCTCGAAACTGAAGTAATGGCCGTCAAGAAAATAGTTTTCCAAGTCAAGAATTTCAGAGAACAAGTATTAGCCAGTTTGAAAGGAGGAAGAATCAAGGCAGCTAGGACTAAATTTAGATCCCAAGGAGGAGGTGGTTCTCTTATTGGGTGTCTCAAGAGGATAGTACCTTTTAGGAAAGCTTTGCATAACCTGTGGGATATAACGTTGGAACCCATTTTTCCCAAATGAAAGTTGGAAATAGCAGCCAACAGAACTCGGATAGTTGCTGCTGCTGCTCTTTGGTTAAAAATTTCAGGGAGGAATTCTTGGATATTTGAAATAGGAGCAGTAAAAGGATCAATAGTATTTTTGGTTACCCAACAAGAGAACTGTTTCCATTTACTAGTACAAAGTTTTCTAATTGAGGATTTGTGCGAGGAAATTAAAATATGTTATACTGCTGGGGAGACATCAGGAAGCCTAGCTAAGACGGGAAGTGGAGGAATCAAGCTGTCAGCTTGAAGGTCTGTATGGAAGGATGGAGCATACCCTACTGATGCATCAGAAGATCTGCAAATAGGTCCAGGATCCAAGGCTCCTCCTGGAGATGAAGCCACAGAAAATGGAACCATATTTGACGAGGCCAGTAAGGGGCAATGAGTATTAGTTTGCAACCCAATGATTTTGCTTTCTGAAGAACCTTGGGTATTAGAGGGAATGGGAGAAAAGCATAAAGAAATCCCAGGGGCCAATCGTGAACAAGTGCATCCCTGGGTGACTGTCTCAGTGGAGGACTAGGGCAAAATAGCTGCTGCATTTGGTATTGATGGAGGTGCAAAAAGGTTGCAGCAAGGTTAGCCTCACTTACGAAAAATTTGGTTTGCAATATTCTGCTTCAGGGACCACTTGTGAGGCACAAGGATAGCCCTGCTTAGTTTGTCTGTTACCACATTGGATTTCCCCAGAATGTACATTGCGGTTAGAAAGCATTGGGAAGACATTGCCCACTGCCATACTCTTAGAGCCTCTCGATACAAGAAGTAGGATCTGGTTCCGCCTTGCTTGTTGATGTACCACACTACTGACTTGTTGTCCATTTGAATTGCAATCATCCCCGTAGTCCTGTAGTGCTTGTAATGCTAGGAACACCACTCATCTCTAGGATGTTGATGTGCAAGTGGTACTCATGTTGTTGCCAAGTCCCTTGAACAGTCTGTCCCATATAATGCCCCCCCCCCCACCCTATCTGGGAAGCATCTGTGGTCACTGTGGCTACTGGTTAAGGGAGGATGAACAGTCTGCCTATTGTCACTTGTGTAGACTGAAGCCACCATTTTAGGTCCTTCTTGCAGGTCTCCATGATGAGAATTTCGTGTGACATGGGTAGATCTTGCATGGACTATTGAGCAAACAGGAGCCACTGTAGTATCCTCATGTGGAAGCTCGCCAAGGGAACTAGTGTTATTGCTGCCGCCATTGAGCCCAGGACTTTGAGAACAAATCTTGCTTGAATCTTTTTCCTCTCAATTAGGATAGTAACCTGGCGTTGAAGGGTCAATACCCTCTCCTGCAGCAATTTTGCTATCATCTCTTTTGTATTTAAATCTGCCCCTATGAATGTAATATACTGACAGAGCAACAAGGCAGACTTTTCGTAGTTTATAGTGATGCCTAGCTGTGAGCAGAGGCAAATTGTGGTGTCCCTTGCCTCAGTTAGTCGATGCTCAGTGGTGGCAGTAAGGAGCCAGTCATCTAAATATGGAAACACCCAACATTCTAGATGCCTCAGATGAGCCGTGACTACTGCCATGCATTTGGTGAACACCCTGGGGGCTGTGGTGAGACCAAAGGGCAGAGCTCTGAACTGGTAGTGACTGGCTCCCAGCCAGAAGCGTAGAAATCTCCTGGATCGCCTGTCCATCTTGATATGGTAGTACGCATCCTGGAGATCGATGGACCACATCCAATTGTCCTTTGCCAGAAAGGGAAGTATGAACTGCAGTGTCACCATCTGGAACTTTGTCTTCTTGACAGACTTGTTGAGTCTGCTGAGATCCAGGATGGGCCTCCAGTCCCATTTTCTTTGAAACTAAAAATAGCCTTGAGTAGTACTGGAAAATCTGGTCTGCCGGGACTTCTTGGATGACTCGTTTTTCTAGCAAACTTTGAACTTCATTGGGTGGCACATATGGGATGGATTTTTGTTTTCTGGGGAGAGGTGTCATGGAGAAAGGAATACTGTTATCCCCTGGATATTACCGACTGCACCCATGTGTTATTTGTGATACTTTGCCAGGCTTCTGTGTACAGTGACAATCTGCCCTCGACTGCCTCCAGAGGTGGACAGGTGGGCCTCCTTTCAGGAGCGATGGAAGGCCCTACAGAGACCGTATCTCTGTCGCCTTGACTCTGAGGACCACCTCTGCTGCGAGGGCGGCATCTTCCATTACTATCCCCCCCTCTGCTCCTGGGGGAAAAGTCACCACGTGCGTCATGCCAAGCTCCCTGGGATTTCCAGAACCACATTTTCCCACCTTTTTGACCTTTGGGATAAGGTCTAGTAGGTGTGGAAAAACGTACTCCCATGGCAGAGAGAGTTTTGTAGTCTTGCTCGCACCTGGTGAGAGTCTCTTTTACCTTGGGCCCAAACAACGACGAGCCATCAAATAGAGCATTGGTAAAGGAGGACAAGAAGGGCTCCGCAAATTGACAAAGGCGCATCCAGGAATGTCTCTGTAGGGCAACTCCTGTGCCTGCTGCCCTGTTTGCTCCATCAGCTGCATAGGAGATAAGCCGCATGGATGAGTTAACTACAGAAGATAACATCGCAAGCTGAGAAGCAGCTCTGTCTGCAGCTCCCACAGCTGTAGGATCCTGTACAGTATCTCCTAACTCTTTCAGGAGATCCCTCTGAAGACAGGTGAAATATGATAAATAATTCAGTAACCTAAGGGTAAATGCTGCTGAAGAAAAGACACGCTTCCCGTATCTGTCCATTATATGGGACTCCTTGTTTGGCAGATGGACAGAAGAAGAGGTTTCTGCTAATTCTTTCTTTATGGCTGCCGCAACCACCATAGCATCAACTGGCACGCCCTTAGTCAGGAAAGGTTTGTCATCCGGTGCAGTGATACATTTATTGAGCCTCCGCAGAACTGGTTCCATCGATTCTGGGGAGCTCCACACCTTTCGACTTACTACCCCTAGCAGCGGGTCAAAGGGTGGAGAAACCCAAGAGGTGGAGGGTCGGGAACCAAATGCATCCAGGTACATGGACTCGTCTTCAGAAAGGGAAAGGGATTTTCAGCCACCCCTCTGCTTGAGGATTTCCAGGATGTCTGAAAAAGACATCCTCAGAGGGTGACCGTGGGGACCCTTCTGAGTCCTCCAAGTCTGTGTCCAATGTCAGAGACTCAAGTGAGTCCAAATGCTTCCTCTTGCAGCTTCTCTTCCGAGGGGTGCTCTGGAGAGGTTTTGGAAGGGGGTGGGGAGCCGAAGGGTCATCCTGGGACATTGGTTCCCTACGCCTGAGGAGGAGGGGTGGTTCAGAAGTGGACACTGGCCCGGAAGGGGAAGGAGCAACTGGAGCCAAGGGTGGAGCAGTCTGAGAGGACAGCACACTCCTCATCACCTTGAAGGCACCACTATCCTGGCCCGAAAGGGTCTCCGGCTCCAAAAAGCCAGGAGATCTCCAAACCAAAGGTGATGGCTCCGAGGACTATGCAGGTGCTGAACTCACCTGCGCTGAAACTCCGAGTGGGAGAGTAGGATCCGACAAAGTCCAATCTCACCCACCCCCCACAAGCTGACGAGGGAGCATCAGCCCCCAGATCCCTCGAAAAAAGGTGGTATTGAAGGGATCAGAGCAGATGTTGGACCCGAGAGACCCAGAACTTTCAGATTCAGCAGTTCCACCACAATGACTTCCATGCACTCCAACTCCGAGCTCAGGTGAGTCGGAGGAGGAATTAATGACAGGGTAGGTTGGACAGTCAGCTCCACTTCCATACGGGCTGGGCTCGATAAAATTTTTGCCAAGGCCGGTGTCCTGAGAATCTTCATCACCACCCTCTCCACATCATCATCCAAAAGGCTCCTGGATGATCGAGAGGAATGGGTGGATGATCGGTGACTGTCCACCACAGATGGGAAGAGTGGGGACTGTGGGGATTAACGCACCGGTTCCAAGCAGGGGCAACTAGATCTTTCATGTCTCCAAGATGGTACCAAAGGTACTGATGGAAACAAAGGAGATAAAGCCTTGTTGGAACCGACAATTATTGGATCCAATGAACTTGATGGTTTGTCTTTACCCTTCGACGGTTCCAAAACCGGAGCCGGCGAAGATGTCAATTTGGGAGGTTTGTCAGATTTTCCTGCCCGAGTCCCTTCCTTAGATGCCTCAAATGGCCCTTTCAACAATCCCCTCAAAATTATCTTGTTCCTGTGCTCCTGCAGGACTCTAGAGCTAAAATCATTACAAATGGAATGAGTCCTGCAGGTGAACAGCTCCCAAACAGTACACGCAGCTGGTATGACCATCAGTTAGAGACATCTTTTGGGAGCAGGAATCACATTTCTTGAATTCGGAAGGCTTGGATTCTTTAGTAGCTTCCTTAGACATATTTACCTCACAACATAACAGCGATCAACAACAAAATAGTACAATAGAAATATAGAGACACACACGTCAAAAAACAGACAGCAAAAGTTTTTTTTTTTTTTTTTAAGGGGAAGAAAAATGGGAGGAGGAGAGTCTCTAAATAAAACGACAACTCCTCCAACTGAGGAGATGCCTCTAACTTAAACGGCTAGCTCCTAATAGAGAAGGGAAAAAATGTAGAGCCCTTAACTAAAATGGTCTGAAAGGGGATGATGAATCCTCTAACTTAAATGGATTCATAAGTTAGAAAGGAGGGAGATGGTAGGCCTGAAAAAAAAAAAGGAAACAAAGGCCTCAGCAACTAAACAGGTGATAAAGAGAGGGGTAGACACACAACAGATTCTACTAACCTACTGTAAAAAACTGTGCTACCAAAACTAATATTTTATGAGAAAATATTATAGAAAACAATTCAACTTAGCCTGAGCCAGTCGTCAGCAATCCCAAAGCATCACGTGGCAAAACGAAATCTGGTTAACTCTCGCTAGGCATGTTGGGATAGGGTCTAACCTTGAGCCAGTGGAAGCTCGCGAGCTTTAGAATGTGGCCGAGTCAGAGCCGAGGAATGGCTCCAAACCCAACCAGCAAGAAGGAAGGCGAGATAGGGACAACATAATATCTTATCTTTAAAAGGTTCACAAAAATCAGATTTCAGAACCCAACCAGCAAGAAGGAAGGCGAGATAGGGACAACATAACATCTTATCTTTAAAAGGTTCACAAAAATCGAATTCCCATCTACTCATCTACGGCTTTTTTAACTTTCACAATTCCCCCCTTAAGGACTATTTCAGCCTGATTATACAGTCCTTTTAACATATTTAATATTTCTCTTTTCTTTATTATTTAAATAAAATCCATGTGCTTGCCTTTCACAGGTTTATAGGTGTGTACTAGGCTAATGGCCCTGGAGCCTTTACAAACCTAGCCCATAGGATTATCCTGGCATCGTGCCACGCGACCTTAGTTCCTAGTGCCTCTGTCGAGTAGAGCCACTGGAGTGATCCCTAGGGTGATTTTTCTATTTCCCATTCACTCATCAAGACTTCTCTTGAAGAGGGCCAGTGAGGTGCTCTGTTTGACACGTATAGGAAGTCTATTCCACAGCATGGGCAGTCTCTGGGGTATGATCCTGTCCCTCCATCATTTTCTGTTGATTGTGGTAATGAGGTTGAGATCTCTGGAGTGTGTGATGTGGAGGGATTGGGATTTCTTTAGATGTAGCATTTCTAGCAGAGCTGGGTCAGACATGGCTTTGTAATTCAAGCAGAGATCTCCTCTAAGTAGGCAATATGAGACAGAGAACAATTGGAGTTTTTTGAGTCTGTCCAGGAAAGTCCAACTGGGCAAAAATCCATTTTCAGCGAGGGCCCAGGGATAAAAGCTCCACAGAACACAAATTACATAGATCAACATCACTCAATTGTAAGAGAACCATATAAACATCAAATAAATCTACAGAAACTATGCAAAATAAATGCATTTCAGATAAATTAGTATGAAACAAAATGGAAAAATATATAAAAAAAATAAATGCAAAATGAGTATGAAACAAAAAGAAAAAAAATGGTAGCATTGGAGGCAGAAGGTAATGGTTTTCCTCAACATATTGAGTTGAACATGTTAAACAGCAGTATGGTGAAGTAGCAGAGAGCTGTAGGCCAATACAGGCTAATAGGGGAAGCAGAAACATTGAACTGAGACAGATTAATAAAGCAGTTAGTATAGCAAAAATGAGGACATGAAAAAAGATATATTTTTTCAGCATGGTGTAGTACAAGAATAGAAATGGAAAGGAATTCTATTAGAAAAGGCTTAAATGAAAGAATGTTCAGTAATGACCTGATAGGGATTGGGATGGAGTTCCAAAATTTGGTCAGACAATTGAAATAAGCTCTGCCCTACAGATTTCTTTGGTTTATACACTGCAAGTCATTGTTTGTCTGCTGGGCAAAGGGGTCAATTTGGAAGATGGCAGGGGAGGATGTTGCTGTTATCACGGCAGGAAGGAAGGTTGTATGTTGTTTTGTGGGATAGTGGTAGCTGTGTGAATGCTACATAAAGGGGTAAATCAAGCCTGTTTAGTATCAGAGGAGCAGACTAGAGTGGAATCCTCTGCATACTGTACAAATGATGTTTCCTGAGAAGATGAAGACTGTTTATGAAAATTTTAAAAAGGATAGGACCAAGTGGCCTTGTGAGACACTAGTATGACATCATTATTTGGCAAATGCTATGAGACTTGTTTATTATCATTATTACACAAAGATGCTGACATTAGTGTGCTCATCAATCTTAATCAACATGAATGTATGAGAAATAGCTCAGCTTTTACTAATTTGTGGAATCTTATGAATATGTCAATGAAGACAAAGCCATCAGCGATTGCACAGTACACTTATCAAAGGCATTCAATAGCTCCCACATGCTACAACAGTACGTTCAATGATGGGGTTGGATATTAACCTATACAATATCAAATTGGTAAATTACTGGTTAAGATATAGATGTCAATGTGTAGAACTTCATAGTCGCTAATCCAAATGGTCTGAAATTATTTCCGGTATTCTTCGGGAGTCAGTCTTGGGATCTTCAGATGAATTTAGTTCATGTGTGTGTGACTTATATGAGTGGTTCAACAAACATGGGTTAAATATAAAGTTACAAAAAAGTACAGCAATATATTTTGACACAGCTAAGCCAGAAATAACACACAGATTGGGTAACTATGTATACAAGAGGTAAATAGATATAAGGATTTAGGTGTCTATATATACCCAAATCTATCAATTATGAAAAATGCATGCATAGTTACAGCAAAGGAGATACATACCATGTAATTACTTTTGAAAAACCTTATGACACGATCTAATACGTTTCTTGAGAAATTATTTACAACCTATGCTAGTTCCATAACTGAATATGACTATTAAATATTATGTATTTATTCAAAAAGGGATCTATTAGTTCTTGAAAGTGTTCAAAGGAAATTCACCAAAAGAATTACTGCTTCTAAGCTTCTCTCATACCAAAATATTTAGAAAGAATGAACCAATTCTCCATCAGTTGTCGATTTTTACACGGAAAACATTGTTTAGTCTATCAAGCTCTTTATAACAAAAAAATAATGCATCGTTAAATACTGAGTTTCTGTAATTAAGTAGTGTATCACAAGGTATAAATTACACATTTAAAACTGCTAAATGCAGAACCTCTTTAAGAACAAAATGTATAACTCAGGCAAACATAAGGTCATGGAACTGATTGGCCATACATACGAAACAAACTAAATCCCGATCTTGATGTTTAGTCCCGGTTATGGAGCCTGCATTCTGAGGGTCTTTGACCTTTATGCAGTAAACTCAGAAACCATAAAACTGCACTACAAAGCACGCAATCATTTGGTCATTGGCTAGAGCCCCCAACTCCTCTGCTACCCCAGATCATCTCCACCTGGGTAATGGGATTGGCAGTGCAGGCATTTGGTCTTCCCACCCTAAATGCCTGCAGTATCAGTGTCAACAAAGAGGTGAAGCTGGTCTTATACCAAAATATCTCCTAGATGTCTATGGCTTAATCATTTACTTTGATGTTGTATACTGATATTCTACACCTGTGTACAATTTCAATGTACTGCAATGTAGCAAAGTCAATTCCTATTTCAGATCTATGTGTAAGGCTATGAGATTCCTCATTAACCTACATGGCTGGAGGATTCCTGAATCCCTGTTTTGCACTTTGCCATGGAATGTGCTTCACCAGGCATGACCTCTTTTGGAATCCCACAGATGACGAGAATAGCAGTTGTACAAGGTATCAGATTAGAATGGTAATTAGAAATTGACAAACTGAATCATATGCAAAAAATAATACGAAGATTAAAATCCAAATATTAGTTTTAGTTATAGAAGAAAATATAAATGTTTTCATAAGCAAAACTATATAGTGTTGATGTGACTTATAAAAACATGGATTTCTGTAAAAAAATGGTAGTTTCATTATTTTAACTGTTGTGACAAAATAAGATGAAAATTACTTTCTTTCATTAAAATTTAAAATGCAATTGTTTCTTTGCCATTAAAGTTAGAAACACAGTCCAGTAAATGTTAATCATCTGATTATTATTGCCTGAAAATATATCAAACCAGTTTGGAAATACAGCCCAACAGGTAGCAAAACAGCTGAAGTCAATAGTTTGAGGACAGCCTTCCCGGAAATAGTCTACAGAAAAAGAGTTAGGGCTGCCACAATTGACAACACTTTTCTGACATGCACTTAGCTGACATCTCACCTCATATTTTGCTTTTTAGAGCTTTGTTATCTGTAGCTATTTCTTAGAAACTATTCTGCAACAAGATGCAGGAAAACATTTTATCACCTCTCTATTGTCACAGAACAAAATCTGGAAAAAAAAACTGAGTTCTGTGGAGGACCACAAGTCTTCTAGTAAATTAGAACAAAACAGTAAAAGCAGAAAACGGAGTTTTAACTTGTAATGACAGAACAGTATCACAAGCCCAGGAACGCATCCAAACTCCTATTTTTGCTCTATTAATGTCATACTTACTAGTGCATGTATAGTTAAATTTATAAGTCAGGTTGCACGTTACTAGTACTTCAGTATCAGTTTGAAAAGAAGAGGGGAGTTTATAAATAACTTTAAAAACATTCTACAGCATACAAAATATGCATAATCACAGATCTCAAACATGGGATGGGCGGGTGGCCTAATGGTTAAGGTGTTTGCCTTACAAACACAAGGTGCAGCGTTTGAGTCTCACAAGGGATAATTGGCTAGGCTTAAAATGGCTCGCAAGGGCAGTTAGCTTAGTACTAACCTATGAACCTATTTATATATACGATATGCCTCGGGTCATGTGAAATTTGGATGCCAACAAAGTGAAGATGTCTCTAGCATTGCTAATGACAGTTACCCACTGACTGCAGACATGTAACAATCTATGTTCCCACTCAAAGGAAGATGCCCATCATTACAATCACCTAGGTCTCACTTCTGTGAATGTGCAGGTGACTTGTGAGTATCATGAATGTAAAAGGAGGGTTTCCTCCTATTCACCCATGCTACTCACAGATGGTTTGAGTGTCCTATAGCCTGCATTTTAGCTGGTTTTATTTTCTGGGTAATGTAAAATGGATCAGGTTCAAGTGGTAAAGTTCAAACTACCACTGAATTCCCTGATAGTTTTTTTTTGTATTTGGCAGTTTATATTTACACAATGGCAGGGATTTACTATACAGGGACTTTTTATCTTTTCCCAACAGTTATATGGAGTTAGCATATTTAAGTACAAGAAAGTATAGGAGAGCAGGGGGCTTGCCTAATACTGAAAATGCCCTTTTTATTTCTTACTGACATAAGGCTTTGACCAGTGTATGTCATCTAGTCATAGCTTTAAGGTAATTAGACTCAATTTGCCATGGGAGAACTACTTTAGTATAGGAGAGCAGGGGGCTTGCCTAATACTGAAAATGCCCTTTTTATTTCTTACTGACATAAGGCTTTGACCAGTGTATGTCATCTAGTCATAGCTTTAAGGTAATTAGA
This sequence comes from Protopterus annectens, assembly GCF_019279795.1. Taxonomy (NCBI): domain Eukaryota; kingdom Metazoa; phylum Chordata; order Ceratodontiformes; family Protopteridae; genus Protopterus; species Protopterus annectens. Next base: position 1,613,462,175 of record NC_056743.1, on the reverse strand, counting down.
CTCAATTTGCCATGGGAGAACTACTTTAGACACACGCACTACCACATGTGCATCTACTGGTTGATGCAACACAACCATAGCTGCTCACACCAGTGTACAGGTCCCTAAACCAAGTAGAGGCGGTATAACACGGAACACCACAAGTACAGCTCTCAACATCTCAGCATTAAAAATCCTATGACTAGCCTTTAAAAATCACAGTAGACTGGGGGTATTGTCAGCAGCTAAACACAGAAGAGTGAAGTCTCTGTGCTCTTTAAGCCTAGTAAATAATCATGGAAGAGGACATGTTATTTGGAGTCATGGAGCAGCCTTGATACCATGGAAGGTGGGGGTTCTGTGGAAACTAACCCTTTGGGTTCCTCTTTGGATTGAGAAATGCAGAAAAAATGCTTCAAATGATGGAAACCACAATGGCTGAGACTCTGGCTTTAAAGAGGTGGTTGGGCAACCGGGAAGGAGATCCTGTCAGTTTTGTCATCTGAAGTGGATTGTCTATGAGTAAGAAGATAAAAAAAAATGCAGTCACAGACTTCCCCAGATACTGGAATTACAATCTCAGATAAGGTTGCTGCGTGGGAAAATTGATGATATAGTGAATCAGTACAGGACAAATTAACTTTTGACCTTCACATCCACAGCAACATCACAAAAACACATCAAAAGCTAGGTGCCCTATACAGGCGCAACTATTTTCTCAGTCTCACTGCTAAAAAGGCCCTAGCCTCATCATTTTTACTTCCAGTTCTGCTACATGGTGCCCCCATCCTCACCAACCTGCAATACTCCCTAAAAAATAAGCTTGATGCCTGCTATAATAAAATCGCCAAATTTGCTACAAACGCTAAATACTCAATCCACCACTGCTCCACACCATCAAATAAATTGACTAGAATCTCCCCATCATCTTACTTACCTTCAATTAACTGCAGCCCACAACATAATCTTCTCTACCTTCCTGTCTCTTTATGGCACCTGCTTCTTTAAAAACCTACCACTATTTTCTCTGTACTTTCCTGTCTCTCTGTCACCTACTTCCTGTCTTCTTCTGTTACCTGCCATACACCTATCAATCTTTAAAAACTTACCACTATTCTTCTCTATACCTCCCTGTCTCTTTCTGTCACCTGTTTCCCATCTCTGTCACCTCCTATTCACCTCTCACTCATTCTGTCCACCTGCTTTACACCCTATAACCATACTCTTCAGCTTGAACCTTACACATTAATATACCTATTCTCATGTTTTAACTCAGATATTCTGCATCCTTCTTTCCTGTTCACAGCTGACTTTCATACCCTTTACCATTTATATTTACTTTCTCCCATGTGATAGTAACTTCCCATGTGACATAATCCTATGTGGTAACCTATCTTTCTTTCATTCTTTCTTTCTTTCTCTCTCTCTCATAGATTAAGACCTTTGTTTGTAATTAATGAAATGATATCACTGTTAAACTTGTGTTTTTATTTGCAACCTTGTATCCTAATTTCTACGTATCAACATTTGATTTAAATATTTTGTATATTATTTATTTTATTTTACATTTGTTGACCGGGCTAGTCCAAATGGATGTATGTCCATTTTCAGTGGAGACCCGGGGAGAAAAGCTCCAATATATTTTGTATGTTAATTTTAATTTTGTGAAGCTTTTCTCCCTGGGCCTCCACTAAAAATGGGCTCTTTTAGGTTGAGTGGACTTTACCAGTCAACAAATGCAATAAATAAATAATTGGCTGGAATACCTGAACGTGTGTCATGTGTGCTGATTTGAGTTTTTTTATTTCCATGGGAAAATACTGCTACAGCTAATGCACCTACAGATATGGATTGGGACATAACAGGAATTCACAGGTTTAAGTGGAAGCTTAACCCACCTTCACTGGGTAATCGATCTCGACAACTAATGTGCAAACTGCATTCTTATCTGATTTTCGATAAAAGAGCACTTTTCAAATGATATTAATGCTGAAAAAACAATCTTAAGTTCCTTGCCAGAACTCAGCCTTTTTGTTGCCCTGTAAGAATTTCACTTTCAGAGTAAAAATACATACATCATTATATGTCTGAGCACTGAAAAGTACTCTTGCTATGACAATGCTTAGATTCGTAAATGTTAAGGAAAAGTAGCACTAAGCAAGGTCAGAAAGTCAGTGGGATGCCTTATTTAAGAAACAGAGGAAAAATATTTTTATTTATTGATTTTATTTCATTGTATTAACCAGGAGAAAGCACTGATCAAAGCTGACCATTTGCAGGATGAGTCCAGGTTACAAAAACAATAGCAAAAGTAAAGTAACATTAAAGGTATAACTAAATTATACAGTACAGAGACATAGATGTAAAAAATATAAGCACATATTTACAAGGAGATTTAAAAATAAATGGGATCAGAAGTATACAATGCAATGCACAGGTGAGGTAAATGTTGTCCATTCAAAATAATGGACATAGTATACACAAGTGTGGACAGAAAATGATGCAGTGAACAGAGTACAAATTGTAAAATACTAAAAGCTACAACAGAAGAGCTAATAACAGGAACTGGAGCAGTCAAGGTTTTCTGAGACAAATATAACAGAGCAACCATTAGAGTTAAGTAACATGGCCTATGATCTGTCATGTGGACTTATAATGTTCAGTTAGATATTGTTTGAACTGAAGTCTGAACTGTTTGTAGTCTCTAATTTCTGTAGGATCAGGTGGCAAAGACTGGGACAAGAAGAGAGAAGATGTACTGTGTGGGATGATGTGTAACGGCTGGAGTTATGACAGTGGGGCCATAGTGGAGTGGCTTCATAGGCTGTAGAGTGGGTTGGATGTAGTTAGTCTCATAGTTACAAGGGATGATCTGTTTTGGCACAAGGGTTTGAGGAGAAGGAAGTTAGCTCTGCTGTGAATGGGAAGCCAATTTGCCTTTATCCAAGGAGGTGCAGAGATGTTCACGCCAACTGGATCTGGCACTGAAACAGCATATTTGTCTTACAAAGAGATGGTAAGATGGTAATATTTTTTTGTAAAACAGTGGTAAACTGGTTTAAGCTATATTCTAGTTGTGCAAGTAGGACTCCTTTACCTAAGGCTACTCTAGCAAGTTGCAGGAGGAGACGAGATATCATTTGGGCCCGAAATAGGAAGCATACATATTAGCTCTCTGGCTTGCAGTCTCTCTCTCTCTCTAACAGACTGCTCTCTGATAAAAGGGCTTGTTAGTTACTAAATTAAGGGTCCAATTGCAGTTTAATGTAATTTGACTTCTGGCCAGAGCCTAGACCTTCTGTCATTTTGTAAGAAAGTCGCTTTCAGGGCAGAAATACTTGCACTGTCAGGTGCATGCGCACACATTTTCATTCTCACTGCTAAACATTGCTGCTGTGAACACCACATTAGAGTCAAAGATCTCAGGAAAGCAGCACAAGACGGACTGGACAAAAAACATACAAGAAATGTAGGAATGGTGCAGTTAGTTCTATGGTTGTATTAATGGTGCATTCATAAATTAGACAGACATTTTGGCCAGAGCTTATCTCTTTTTCTGAGTGTCTTTTGCAGACTCTGATCATCTACAATACAAGATGCATGCAAAACAAATCTCATGTCTGCAAATGTAATGCATTTTACTCCACAGGTTGATATTAAAGGTGCAGGGGAGTGTTATATAAGAAGTCATTTTCACTATAAATGGTGGGCTTGCACTCCTCAGTGCAAGATAGTTTCCTGCACTCTGGATATTCATTAGGTGACATATGGAGGCTTCCACAGTCTATGTTATTGCAGTTTAATTCATTTTTGAAAGTGTGTATTTTCCAGGGTTTAGTGCAAGTAGTGCAATTAACAGCTAAGGGATAAAGGTAGACTGTTTACTAAACTAAAAAGCAGTGGGGAACTTTGTGATATACTGGTCTGCATTTAGAATATCTGCTTGGTTGAGTTTTATTAATTGTATATTTCTTTAGACACAATAATATTGCAAGCATACCATAACTTAGCCACTGGATCGGTATACTATTTTCTCTGCAGGTTCAATGTACATATGATTTTATTAAACTGGAATATCAGTTCCTGACATGATGTACATATATGAGGTTTTGCTGATTTAGTACAAACAGCTACTGATCCAGAAATCTTTTTTTTTATTTATCTATAAGCAGTCATCTCTGTTAGAGTGGCAGAACAGTGTGTAATAGGTGTGATAGAATAAAGCCATGCTGGTATGTCTGCCTTCTAAGACCAGAAACTAAACTAATTTTGTAAGATGCATATATTTATTTTACATTTGTTGACTGGGAACGTTCGACTATAGTTATTTTGAGTTATAACTTCCATAACAGTTTGTCTTAGTATGGTTGTCCATCTATGATGGGACACCTTTAACTGAGCTGTGAGACACACTGTGAAACCTGGCCATTAGTGTGTAGTCTGCATTGTCTGATAACTACTGATAATGTGAATCTCCCCTTAACATAAGGGGGAGGGATTCTGTCTACATAACTGTCAATCACGTTTATTTGGGTTATAGATAAGTTGTATGCTGGACTACCTCTTAACTAGAGTGCAATTCATGGGTCTACTGCAGTGCAAATGTTTTGTAATGTATTTTTCATGTACACATAATGGTGTGAATCTTCTACTCTAGATTATGGATGTCAACTGTGTTGTTTACAGCCCCGCACCAACCTTAACATTTAGATTTTGCCAGGGAAGGCTGGTAGCAAATGATATAAGGGTAGATAACATAGGCTAGTTTATGCTATGTAATGAAAAAGTGGAGAAGATAGAAGGAAAGGGGGCATCATGGAAGTGCAGGAGCTCACTTTTGGAAACTGGAGTTGTGAACAAAGAGAGGGAGAAGACCACAACTCCATGTAGGAAACAAGTAGAACTCACCTCAAGTACCAAACAGGTTCGGTTTGATAGGTATAGATACATGAAGGATCAACAACCTGAACAGATTTAGCCCTGCAACAGGAGATATAAGGAGAGCCTTCAACTGCAGTACTGTTTGGGGTTGAGGGGGATATACAGGAAAAATTGCTTGCAGTGCAGTCTTGGAATGTTGGAGAGAGATAGGACATCCAGTGAAAAGGGAAAGAAAGTATAATTAAAGAGACTGGGCAGAAAGAGAGATATGATTTTGATCCAAGAAATAAAACAAAGAAAGGGAAGCATAGAATATAGGGGAAACAATGGTTTATTGCTGGCCATAATGCAGTGAAAGTTAGAATGAAATGAGCTGTGATGATTTTTATGAGGAAAAATTGAAGAGCAATGGTTTGGGAACTGGGCAATAGTGGGGTTAGAGTGTTTTTAGAAGAAATGGAAGATTGGTAGTAAATACAATCCTAATGAAGACCCCCCCCCCCCCAATTCATCAGGGAGTTTTATAAGGTGTGGTACAGAAATGCCAGGCAAGATAAGTTTGAAATCCCTGGAAAGGAGTAGATTCCCTACAGGATGAACATTACAGAAGGATGGAGAATAGGAAACACAGTACTGAAGGGCTGGGAGAACTGTGAGGTATAGGTGCATATATGGAGGAGGATGTACAGAAGAAAGAGGCAATATACTTTCTCCAGCAAGGAAGAGAAATAGGCAGACAGAATAGGTAGGTTTATGCTTAGAGAAGAAATAATCTCAGCAGTTAAGGAAGTGGAAATAGAGGATATGAATCTGTTGGATCACACTTTATTGAGAATGCAGGTTAGGGTAAGAGAAGCTGAGGATGCAGAAAATGGCGGGGATGGAAAAAAGAAGTTTTGTCCTTACCATAACGTTCCATGTGAGGTGTTCATCTCGCCTTTTTGTTCTTACACATGGGTCGGAGCTCATCCCTCGGCTCCGAATCGGCCGCTTTCAAGCTCAAACTCTCAGAGAAGCTCGAGACCTAGTGTATATCCCATGATGCTCTACTGTGAATCCCCAGATCTAGTATGCTGCAACCAAGACAGCCTACAGGAATAAGTTAAACTATAGTGCCTACCTATGAAGGTAGCTACAAGATTGTAGATAGGAAACATAGAATATGCCAAACAGACTGACAACTTGACCAATCTACCAAGGCAACCATCCCATTCGACTGGAGGGGGAAGGTGGGCAGGAATGTAACAACAAAAAGGCGAGATGAACAACTCACATGGAACGTTATGGTAAGGACATAACTTCTTTATGTGAAGTTGTTCTATCTCGCCGTTTTGTTCTTACACGTGGGTAGCGTCCCAAGCACCTTAATCCTGGGTGGCTCACGGGAGAACATTCCTGAGCACAGTGGAATCAAAGGTAGCCCTGTCCCTGGAGGTCCTATCCACTTTGTAATGAGTGATAAACGTGTGAAGTTTTGACCACGTGGCAGCTGCACAGATGGTATCTAAAGGTAAACGAGCTGCATGAGCTAATGACGTAGAAACAGCTCGTGTCGAGTGGGCTTTGACGTTAAGATTCCAATGGCTGACTAGTGGAAGCATAAATGGATTTGATGCAGTCAGAGAGCCACTTAGACAATGCGATTTTTGATACTGCAAGACCTTTCTTATTTTCTGCATAAGAGACAAAAAGTTGATCCAATTGTCTAAAATCCTTCGTTCTATCTAGATAATACCTCAGTTGTCTGTGTACATCAAGCTTGTGTAACATACATTCCAATCTGTTGGAATGGTGTTTGAAGAAGGTTGGGAGCTCAATGAACTGATTTAAGTTAGTCTCTGAACAGACCTTGGGAAGAAAAATAGGGTTAGTCCTGAGGGAGACCCTATCCAGGTGAAAAATCAAATATGGGGCTTTGGTAGACAAGGCTTGAAGTTCGGAGACCCTATGTGCAGATGTAATGGCTACCAGGAATATAGTTTTCCAAGACAAAAACTTTAAATGACAAGACAAAGCAGGTTCGAAGGGGGCGAGCATAAACTGGGATAAAACTAGATTCAAATTCCAGGGAGAGACAGGATATGCCTGATAGGTGGTCTGAGATGGTGGGTTCCTTTTAAGAATGCTTTACATAATCTCTGTGACATGATGTTAGAACCATTAAACCCTACATGGAAGTTGGAAATAGCAGCCAATTGAACTCTAATTGTAGCAGCTGCTGCGCCATCATGGAACAAGGAAGACAAGAAGTCTAAGATGATATGGACAGGTGCTACATAAGGGTCAATGTCATGTTGAGAAGCCCAGTGAACAAATCGTTTCCATTTACTATTGTACAGCTTCCTGGTAGATAGTTTTTGAGAGGAAACTATAATATGCTGGACCGCAGAAGACACATTTTGAGACCTGGCTAATGTGGGAACTGGAGCAGCCAAGTTGTCAGCTTTAGGGAGGTGAGGGAGGGATGAAGAACTCCTGACGAGTGAGTCAGAAGATCCGGCACTGGGTCCAGGATCCATGGTTCTTCCAGTTGATACTACCGCAGGAAGGGGAACCAAATTTGCCGAGGCCATGACGGGGCTATCAAGATCACAGTCCTTCCCAGACTTTTGGCTTTCTGTATAAATTTGGGAATTAGGGGTATTGGCGGAAAGGCATATAGGAGGCCCGGGGGCCAATCGTGTACGAGCACGTCCCTCAGTTTGTTCCCCAGTGGGGGATAAAGGGCAAAGTAGCTGCTGCATTTGGCATTCATCGGAGATGCAAATAGGTCACAGCAAGGCTGGCCCCATCTGCGGAAAATCTTTTCCGCCACTTGTTGTTTGAGAGACCACTCGTGAGGCAACAGGAAGGTTCTGTTTAGCTTGTCCGCTATTACGTTGGATGACCCCGGGATGTGCATTGCTAACAGAAAGCGTCTGGTGGATACAGCCCACTGCCAAATTCTTAGGGCCTCCCGGCACAAGGGTACGATCTGGTTCCTCCTTGTTTGTTGATGTACCAGACTACCGACATGTCTGTCTGGATAGCAATTGTACCTAGAGGGAGAGAATCTTGAAAGTATTACAACGCCAGGAACACTGCTCTCAGCTCTAGGACATTTATATGCAAATGTGTTTCCATGATTGACCAAGTGCCTTGGACAGTCTGTCCCTGAAATAAGCCCCCCCACCCTATCAGGGAAGCATCCATGGTCACTGTGGCTGTGGGTTGGGGAAGAACAAAGGGATGCCCGATTATTACTTGGTCGCTGTTCAACCACCAACTGAGATCCTTCTTGCAAAGACTCATTAACCGGATCTCATGTGACATGGGCAGGCATTGGTAAGACCATTGCGCGAAGAGTAGCCACTGGAGTATTCGCATGTGCATGCACCCTAACGGAACTGCTATCAGTGTGGCTGCCATTGTGCCTAAAAGCTACAGTATCTGGGATGCAGGAGCTTTGTTCAGGACCAACAGACTGGATAGCTGATTTTTTAGGGATATGATTCTTGATTCGGGTAACCTGATCCTTGCATTGACTGCGTCCAGTTCTGCCCCTATAAATGTAATATGCTGCAAGGGCGATAATGCAGATTTTTCGAAATTTAGGGTTATGCCCAACTGGGAACAAAGGTTTATGGTGTAGTCTCTTGCTTGAATTAGTTGATGCCTGGAGGTGGCGGTGAGGAGCCAGTCATCCAGATATGGAAACATCCGGAATCCTAATTGTCTCAGATGAGCCGTGACCACTGCCATACATTTGGTGAACATCCTGGGGGCTGTGGTGAGACCAAAGGGCAGGACTCTGAATTGGTAATGACTGGCTCCCAGCCGGAAACGCAGGTGATCTCTGGATGATCTGTCCATTTTGATGTGGTAGTAAGCATCCTTGAGATCTATAGAGCACATCCAATCGCCCGTTAAGAACGGGAGAATCAATTGCAGCGTGACCATCCAGAACTTTCCCTTCTTGACGAAGGTGTTGAGTTTGCTGAGTTCTAGTATGGGCCTCCAGTCCCCTGTTTTCTTTGGAACTAAAAAGAACCTTGAGTAAGTTCCAGATCCTATTTGGTCTGCCGGGACTGGCTGAATGACTCTTTTGTCTAGCTGGTTTTGGATTTCTATAATTGCTAGTTTTCTCAGACTGAGTGGAACATCTGGGATCTTCATACACATGGGTGGGGTTTCTGTAAAGGGAATGTAGTAACCTCTGGCAATGATGCTTTTTACCCAAGAATCCATTGTGATGCTTAGCCAGGCCTTTGAGTATAAAGCTAAGTGACCCCTGACTGCCTCCAGAGTAGGACAGCCGGGCTTCCTTTCAGGAACGCTGAAAGGGCTTACCAGAGAACTGTTCCCTGTCGCCCTGGTTTTGCAGACTGCCTCTGCTGTTTCAGCGGTGTCTCCCATTTTTGCGCCCTCCTCTGCCCCTAGAGGGGGTATCAGTAGGTGTGCTTTGCAAAGCTCCTTGGGGTTTTCAGAACCACATTTTCCCACTTCGTTGCCCTTTGGGGTACGGTCTAGTTGGAGTGGAAAAATGGACTCCTACAGCAGACAGAGTCTTTCCTTCTTGTTCACACCCAGTAAGAGTCTCCTTAACTTTGGGTCTGAACAAGGCGGACCCATCGAATGGGATATTGACGAAAAAAGACTTAAAGGCTTCCGCAAAGGCGCATCCAGGACTGTCTCCGAAGAGTTACTGTGGAGCCTGCCGCCCTACTCGATCCATCGGCAGCATAAGAGATGAGTCGCATGGATGAGTTTACTATTGAATTAAGGGTGTTGAGTTGTGCAGTCACCTTTTCAGAGACTGCATCAGCTGTGTTACCCTGGAGAGTATCTCCCAACTCCTTTAGCAGATCTCATTGAAGGCGGGTAAAATGTGTTAGGTAGTTGAGCGATCTCATGGAAAATGCCACAGAATTAAATATGCGTTTCCCATACCTGTCCATCATCCTAGAATCTCTATTAGGACAATGGACAGCAGAAGAGGTTTCCAACACCTCCTTCTTGGTGGCCGCCGCCACCACCATGGCATCAACCGGGACTCTTTTTGTAAGAAAGGCCTTATCTGTAGGGGAAGTAATAAACTTGTTGGGCCTCCGAGGGACTGGTTCCAGAGAGTCAGGGGACTCCCACACCCTTCGAGCAACCAGCTCTATCAGTTCATCAAAGGGCGGAGTAACCCAGGAGGTGAATGGTTGAGATCCAAAGGCCTTCAGGAGGACCGACTTGTCCTCAGTAGGGGCAAGGGACTGCCAATCACCCCTCTGCCTTAAGATTTCCAATATGTCTGCAAATGAGACATCCTCTGAGGGGGATCGTGGGGACCCTTCTGATTCCTCCAAGTCGGTATCCGATGTGAGGGATTCCTGTGGGGAATCCAAGTGCCTCCTCTTGCACAATCTCTTTCTAGGTACTTCATCAGTGGGAGCATCCGGTGAAGTCCCTAGAGAGAAGGGGCCACCAAATGGGGATACCTGAGGCCCTGGATCTCGACGCTTGGTGGGGATCTGCGGGGAAGAGGTGGAATGAGGCCCTTTAGGGGGAGGGGAAGATAGATCCGAGGAGGTAGTAGTCTTAGCAGACATGACCTTCCTCATGGCATCAAAGGCACCAGAATCTCGGTCCGAGAAGTCCGCCGGCTCCGAAGAAACTGGCAGCTCTCCCCCGGCCAAGACCACGTGCTCCAATCCAGAGGATGGAGCCGAGGCCACCTGCGCCGAAGCCCCGAGTGGAAGGGTTGGAACTGAAGTATTGGTTCGACTCTCCACCCCGGAGCCAGCGAGGGACTGTTGGCCCCAAGATTCCCCGGTCGGAACAGAGGAGATCAAGGTCGAAGGAGCCGAGGGAGGTGGATCGAACCTCGGCTCCAAGGACTCTACCAACATCGGTTCCGCCTGCCCCGGCTCCGAATACTCGGTTGGCTTCGAAGGAGGAGGTGGAGAAATTATGGCTGAGGTTTCAGACTTCGAAGCCGATTGGCTCGAAGCAGACAGCATTTTGGCCAGGGCCTGGTTCTCTAAGAGCCTCTTAACCACTCGGTCCAGATCCACATCGGAAAACCTTGAAGAATGCATCGAGGGATGGGTCGAAGGAGCCGAAGATGGCACCAACTGAAGAATTGGAGACTGAGGAGTCTCCAATATTGGCTCCACAACTGGGCTCCGAAGTAGAGGTTCGATACATGGTTCCAAGACCTGTGGAGCCGATGTACGAACCACACCAGAGGAACTCGGAGCCAATGACTGGGCTCCGAGGATCCTTTGGAAGACTTCGACCCCTTCAAAGCCTTGGAAGAGAAGTCAGCCTTGTCTAAAGAAGTCTGAAAATCCAGCTTCAGGAGTCCTCTATCTACCAGCTTCCTCTGCCTTTCCAGGAGAACCCTGGTGCTAAAGGAGTGGCAGATAGAGCACACCTCTTGTAGATGCACCGAGCCCAAACAGTAAATGCAGGTGGAGTGATTGTCTGTAACAAACATCTTTTGACCGCATTATCACACCTTTTAAAACCTGAGTTTTGCTTTTCTGACATTTTTTAAGAAAAAATTCAGGTCCCTGAATTTTACTTGTCCAAAAAATGTAGTAACTACACTCACAACTAGTATAAACAAACTTCTATGGAATAATATAGAATAATATGTATATATATCTATAAACACACTATCACTGACTATATAATTAACACTAGGTATATATGTATATGTATATATATATATATATGTATATATATATATATATATATATATATATATATATATATATATATATATATAATAATACACACACACACAATAGCTGACAGAGCCCTGTCACGCCCAAGAAAAAAGAGGCCTAAAGCCCTGAAGAAAAACCTTTAGAAAAAGTCCTAACAAGGTTACACTAACAGGTAACAACCTTAATACTATAATAAGGATAGTAATCTAAATATATAAAAACTAAGTTTAGTCAAAAATCCTATTAATATATAAGATTTTAAATGACTGGCCCGAGCTTCCTCCGATGAGCTGTTGATCCGTTGCAGCGGCAAACTAGATCTGGGGATTCACAGTCGAGCATCATGGGATATACACTAGGTCTCGAGCTTCTCTGAGAGTTTGAGATTGAAAGCGGCCGATTCAGAGCCAATGGATCGGCTCCCACCCATGTGTAAGAATAAAATGGCAAGAAAGAACAACTTCATATACTTGGTTATGAAATGATGAAGAATGGAGACTAGAAGATGAAAGGATATTGTAGGAGGTGACAGGGCAAAGCCAATGCGGGAAATAGGTAAAAGACACATGATGTTAAGAGCCGCTAAGTATGCCTAGAAAGAGCAGGTTATGTCATCAGAGGCATATCGGGAAAGGCAAAAGAATACTGAGGTGAGGCAGCTGGAATCTCAAATGAAGAGAATACAGGAGTTAGATGAGAAAAGAAGAGGGATGGGGCAGTCAAAAGTGCTTATGCCTGAATAAAATGTGAAGACTCTAATACTGGAGACAGAAACTTAACCTGTGGTAGGTACATGCGGAGAGGTCAGGAAGGCTTTTGGCATGGAAGATAGAGGACAGAAAGCAGAGCCAGAGTACAGAAGGGTTGAAAAAGGAGGACTGAACTGTGAGGTATGACAAGAAAGGTATCAAGGAGGTAATGTGGAGTTTCTGTAATAAAATATTTCAGGCTGGAGACTTCATGAATGATGCAGGGGCAAGACAGAGAGGTATTTCAATGCGCCTGCAAGAGGAAAAACTAGGTAGGACAGTAAGTTAGAGCCTGACAAGGGAATACAATTGTAGGTGAGGAAAACTCCAGAAAAAGGTGGACTAAATGGAAATTTCTATAGGTGATGGGAAAAGCTAGTACTACTCTATGTGATACATATAATGATGTAGCACGAGAAGGAGTGGTATTGGCTTCTTTCAACAGAACTGAGAAGTGTTGTTTCCAAAGGGGGAAAAGAAAAGCTCAAACCAGAAGGGTATGGACTTGTCTCTTTAATACCATAAATGCCAACATTTCAGCTTCCATCCTTGCTAAATGGCTAGAAGGAATTCTCTCCCTAGACTAACAGGGACAGAGCAGACAGGGTTTAAGGAAAACAGCAGAAGAGAGTTGAAGGAAGTGAAAAAAATATTACTCACAGACACAAGTAAGTGAAGACCAGACGGGGATTTTTTTTGACATTTTAAGATTTTTGACAGAATTGATTGGCAATTTCTATTTAGAATTTTGGAAGAGACAGACATGGGGCCAAAGCGTAGGGGATGGACCAAAGCATTATACAATTCCCCTGAGGTGAGGCTGTTAGTAAATGGGTAATAAATAAGTAAAAGTAATGAGAGGTACAAGGCATGGGTGCCCTTTACCCCCTAGCCTATTTATTTTACTAAAACAGGTGCTAGCATGGAGGATAAATGAGTATTTGGAAAGGGTACCAGGTAAGTGGAAAATATTTAGGCTGTCTGAAGGTGATTTTATGTTGGCAATAGGTTGGATCTAGTCCTGGGGATATATGAAGAATTTAGAATGAACTTAGTACTTGAATGTAATTTGAAGAAGACTCTGCATTTGATAATTGGAACAGAGGTAGGTAAAATAAAAAAAGAGGTGTTGAAAAAATCTGCAACTAGAGTGTAAATGTGGAAATATATACACAAGGTAAGTTGAGGGAAAATATGGACATAGACTGGAGAAACTAAGAAGGAGGTGGAAAACAGTGGATGGTGTAATTATATCTGAAGAAGAATAAAATGAGGTATCAAGAAGGTATGACAAATTAAAAGCCATTCCTATAACATGAGATCATTATATGAGTTAGCTACATAGGTTTTCAGATCTCCCTTCAGTTACAGAGGGTTGGGAAGTGCAATGTTGCAGATATGGAAAGAAGGATATAGGAAATCTGTATATAGTTTTGGAATGTCAGGCAGTTACACATTTTTGAATAGTTGTACAGAGGAATGGGATTCTGTATGAGAAGCAATTTCCAAAATGTCTGAGGGTCGTACTTTTGGGGTAAGATAATGAGAAGGATAGGTGGAGAGGGTAGAAAAAAGTTCAGTTTCTGTATCTCGGAGGATAGGTAGGAAATCTTATAGCTAAAGGCTGGAAGACTCGGGTAAGTTGGAGAGACGACATGATAAAGGTCAATAATTTGAGAACACATAGGTGTGGACTGGCAGCCCAGAGGGACAAGAAAAGAAGAAATGGGAGAAAGTACTGGACAGGTATACTAGATGATAATATTTATAATATGTATAAGTGGATTATGCCAGGTTTTAGGTAGTAAGGTAGGTGTCACAATTTATGTTTTATGGTTCATTAGAGTACACGCAATTAACCATTTAAAATGTTGGGATTCACACTGTCAAATCCTGAAATGTAGAAATAGAATGGCCAAAAATCTAGACATACATATTGTAAGTTGAGACTTCCATTTCCCTGACTATTCACTTTTTCCCCGAAATATGACGATCTTGGAGATGGTACAAATAACTCTGGGCAGTGGTTACTTGCCCCCACAACAGATGTGCAGAGGAAAAGAGCAATATTCAGTATTCACTCTTCTACATTTTTGGTCTTTTTTTTTCAGTCTTTTAGAACTGGGCAATGCGAGTCTCGAGATTTCAGTAGTGAGACTTATATGCACCATCAGGGGTTATATATTTAAAAATGAGGGTTGGCATGAGACTGAGGAAAAACAAAAGTCTGAATTAATTTTATAAAGTTGACATTTAAAGGGTGCTATATGTATATAAAAAGAATGTTATGTTAAGCACTGTGACACATATTTCTGCATGTATCACTGTACTAGGGATGACAACTAAAAAAAGAAATGTTTTGCTGTTTTCGATTGATAATAGTATTTTATGTTTTGAAAGGTTCAATATAAAAAATACAAAAATGATCATAGCAGAAGGTCAGAGAGGAACACTGTTATCAATTCTATAGCTAATCTCATACAAGTAATTATAAAGAATAACTATATCAACTTAGTTTACTTATTTAATATTTTTTACATCACTGAAAAGGTACAATTTTATGAAACTCTCCAGAAAGCAAGGCAAAACAGGGCTAAATTTGGGCATCAAAATCATACTACTGTGCCTGAATCATAGTTTTCGAGAAGTACAAACAGATCAGGCATATCACAGCACATCTCTGTCCTTTTCAAGATACTCTTCCACAGTTAGGATGCCTTTGTTGGGGTTCTACAATGTATGCCAGCTAAAGTTTGTGCCATGGTCACAAATATGCTACATGCTGCACATGACAGCTGACACAATGGCTGAGGCAGTAGTCCATCCATCACATACAAGACATGAAACTGGAATTCATAAAAAAATCCATAAAATAAACTGTGATTTAAAAAAAAAAGAAAGCAAATTTTGAATCCTGTTGTTAAACTTCATTAAAGTGGTCTTACAGATGAATCTGCTTCCAATACGGAGGGCAACCTGCAATTTCATATCCTAATACTAAAATAGTTATACATACAGTATGGGGAAAAATCTAAGTTACTGCAACCTCAAAGTTTGTATACATTCTTTCACATTCACAGTTCTAGTTTCAGTATTCCAGGGGTCATAATTACTGTTATCCAAATTCTGACAGGTGCCCTGACGACAGCATCACCACCTGCACCAGAATATGCCTGCAGAAATGCCGAATTCCTGGTACTGTGATGTACAGCTGTACCACCAGCAATAAAGAGATATTTAAACAAAGTAAAAATCTACCACATCAGCTTGCAACCAAACTTACTAAGCAGGTATACACAATGGCTACATATACGCTGTACATTTCTGTCTGCATTTGAAAAGACTGGTGGTTATTTTTACATCCAGGTGGTCAGCTGTGAATGAAGCAATGCACCTCACAATTAGAAAATCTGCAATAGAAAACAGAATTTATCTCTTTGCAGTGATTCACGTCTTATAATGTATCATCACAAACACAACATGAATCCAGGTTGATACAACAGGCAGTACGCAGTCTAAAATGCACACATCATTCCACAGTATTTACAAATATCCTATGTGACTGCTTTCATGCTTTGTTTTCATTATACAAGAGCCTTCCAATGATTGTAACTGTGTGCATCTCAGCATGTGCCACAGGGATAGCATGCTAGTGTTAGCTCTAATTCTATATTTGGATTATATTGCTGGAAGGATACTATTCCATACTAAGTAACCATAGGGTTTGGGTGCTACAGCTGCTGCTGTTAAAGATTACCTACCAGAATGTGTGCAATCCTGATGTTTGTATTCAGTGGTAACTAGGTGTCACATGAGGATTACAGAGCTTGGGCTAGGTGATAGCTAGACTGACCACAAAGTACTGCACTGGCACTACAAGGGTATTTGGCAAATCATCTACCTCCTTCTATAAGTAACAGCAGCTGGAATGTGCCTACACATGTAGGTCAGGACCATATCATCCCGACAGTCCTCAGAAAGAATTTGCATGCCAAAAGAGCTCTGAGTTTAAAAATGCTGTATGACTGCAATGACTTTTAAATTTTCTACATGTAAGGTTTGGATATTTCCATAAGTTATCATTACTTTTTGATTTTGGTATTATTATATCACAGTTTGTTGTATTTTAAACTTTTGTTTTACTGCAATTTTTTTCTTGAAGTCTTAAAAGTCAATTTGGAAAAATTCCTTTTGCATTCACTGACTGAATAGGAATTAAATCTAGCTAACTAGTGGGAGGAGCTGAGAAACAGTTTTCTTATTTAAGGTATTCACCTACATTCCTCTTCAGCTACAAGAGCTCTGGTTTTAAAATAGTTGCTTTATTTATTTATTTATTTGTCTTTATTGACTGGGAAAAGTCAGAGTAGGTAAAATCCATTTTCACGAAGGCCCGGGGAGAAAAGCTCCACACTTCAGTTACAAATGATGTACATGTATAACTCCAGGGTAAAAACATCTACACATGAGCTTATTCACTTGCTTTTCTAAATATTTCTTACATGAAAATAGGATTTTTAACACAAAAAGCAAGAGAGAAATTAACATAAATTGGCTAATTACTGAATAGAGAAATAACATACAATAACAATTACTGTATTTGAAGCATGGTGGGTGCAGGGAAAAGATCAAACTGAAGTGTTTTTGAGTTTAGTAATAATTTACAGACAGACAAGTAGAATGTAGTTTAAAAATGATGAGAGGTTTATGGAAAGGAGTAGGAAGATAAATGGACAGAGGAGAAATTGTAGTTAGTGGTGGAGTGGAAGAGAGGGAGGGAAACTAAGAGTTTAGGAAATAAGTGCAGTATGAGGAGTGATAAGGTACAGAAAGACTGAGGAAGTTGTTACTTTCGTGTTAGGACACGAATTGTGTCTTCGTGGGTTCTGTTCCAGCAGCTTTATTTTATACAAACACTTCACTATAGAGGCTTACTGACTATAACGTAAGTAACTTATATAGAAACTAACAACTGCGATCATGCATGCTCACTCTCTGGCTGCTTCTACAAAATGGTACAAGGGGTTGCACGTGTCTGCAATTTATATGTGCAAGTACAGCCTCGTATACTTCTTAAATATATAGCACACACACTTTACACTCTGATCTGCATCCTCCCTCTGAGAAATAGATCATGCAATTTGTCATGAGATTATTTGGCATGCAGAAATCACAGGTAATCTATAAAAATGCATCATACAATACTAAATACATATGTATATACAATCAATTCCACGTTGCTGTGTATTTCACACGAGACTTAGAAACTCGTCCATATCGTGTGACACAAAACTGGGAATTAGATTTAGCAACTGGGACAGTTTCTGCAAAATGGTTGACCTGTGGAATGTTCTAATCACTTTCTGGAACAGAATAAGACTTTTGAACACATTCTGGTCTAGAAACAGTGTCTGACTCATTCTTTGATTTAGTGTTTGCATCACAGATACAATTTTGTGATTGCAATGATGATGGTTCTGGTACAGAAAGAAGATGTCTGTGATTTCCGCTATACTCCATACCCCCAGAGTTTACCAAACAGGATTTCAGCTTGGAACAGATACCTGCAACCTGTCATATTTGATCAAAACCTTTTGTTGTTTGAATTCAAATGGTATATCCTTCCCTCAATGAATGAAGTAATCTGCTCGATCTGTCATAACTAGATTTCTCGCTTCTTAAACAATTAAGCCTTGATAGTTTGATTTTTCATAGGTTTGGGCTGCAACAAATGAAGAAATAGGTAGCATAGTTCTAATTTGCCTGGAAAACAGTCTTTGAGCAGGTCAGCCAAGATTATCATGCCGTATGTTTTTGAGATTAAGTAGATTCAGGAATACATTGGTATTGTCACGCTTTGACCTTTCAGATAATTCCTTTGTACTCTGTACTGCACGTTCAGCTAGACCATTGGAATGAGGATATTCAGGACTACTAGTGACATGTACAAAGTCCCATTGTTTTGCACATTTCTGAAACTTGCTTGCGAATTGAGCACCATTGTCAGAAAAAAAAGTTGCTGTGGACTACCATGAACTGGGAAAAGACATTTCAACTTAGTAATAGCAGCTGATGTTAAGTTTGGTAGTAGATCAATCTCAAACCAATTCGAATAACAGTCTACCAAAACTAAGTAGTGTTGATTGTTCCATTCAAAGATATCAGTTGCAACAGTAGACCAAAGTAGTTCAGGAATTGGACTCAGCTGAAGCGGTTCTCTTTGCAAATGTGACTGGCTACTATTGCATACTGAACAAGAAGAAAGAACTCTATCGATGTCTTTTGATAATGAAGGCCAAAATACTAATTCTCTTGCTCTTCTCTTACTGGATGAGGATCCTGGGTGACCACGATGCAAAATCTGAATATATTCTTGTAAGGAAGCAGGAACAACAATTTTAGGACCTTTGAAAATAATGCTATCTTCCATCAACAATTCATCTGTATAAGGAAAATACGTTTGCACTTCAGGTGATACTCTAGATTGCTTTGACAGCCATCCAACACTGATGTAGTAATTGAGCTTCTATGAAATTGGATCAGTCTGAGTGTGATCTCTTAACTCAAGAAGTCTAATGGTGGAAACATTATGCACTGACATCACATCAAAGTCAATGTTTTCTGCATCAAACTGTTCTATTCTATTTCTAGGTGATCTGGATTAAAGTATCATCCAGGTACAGCAATTTGCCTTTAGTGCAGACCATTTTGAAATTGTACTTTTGCAATTTGAGCATCAGTCTTTGTAATCCCACCACAGTGGAATGCATAGGCTTCTTTAGAATAGTAATTAGTGGTTGATGATCAGTTTCAGTACAGATAGCTCACCATATTATAATCACGAAACTTAGAACATGCAAATACTATTCTTAAAAGCTCCTTTTCAATCTGAGCATACTGTATCTCAGTTTGAGTTGGTTATCTAGATGCATAGGCTATTGGTCTGTTCTCTTGAAGTATGACTGCGCCTAGGCCAAACTTTGAAGCATCACAGGAGCTAATAACTGGTTTGTTCACATCACAGTATCTTAATGTAGGTGGGGTAGCAATTTTCTGCTTAAAGTCTTCCAAATGCCTTCTGATGATGTTCCAACCATGACCATGCAACATGTTTGTGTGTTAGCTCTCTTAAAGCTGCTGTCAACTCACTAAAGTCCCGGGATAACTTTGCCTAAATAGTTGACCATGCCCAGAAAATTCTGTAAACCTTGTATATTAAATAATATGTAAAAAAATCCAGAGTGAACTCCAGTGCTGAGGACACGCAAAATTTTAATAAATAAAATACACAAAGATAAATCGCAAGAAGGTGAGCGCTTTCACAGTCTACTGCCTGCTTCTTCAGACCTACTAGCACAATGCATCTAAATTAATCATATACACACCACACTTAACATCAATAAATCAATTACACAGTAAAATCTTGGTCTTCCCTTACAGTAATAGCCAAACGTCTATAATATAGCTTACAAAAAATACATATATAAACACAATGGTTAGTGTAAAAGTGGACATGTCTTAAGCACAGGTTTTAGAGTAACACGCTCATTTAAGCCAGGAGGCTTATCTGCATTCAGACGCACTATCCACTCTTGTTCTCTCTGTTCTGTGAAATTTTTAAAATTACCCCCCCATATTACACTCTAAAACTTCTAACACAAAAAATCTATAATCATGACCAGCTCCAACATCACTAACATGTACTGCTAATGCACTCTTCATTCTTTTATGTCTTGCATCATTAACATGTTCTAATGCCCTTTGTCTCAGTGTCTTATTGGTCTTCCCTACATAATAACGAAATCACTTCACGCAGTATGTAAAATAAACCAAGTGTTTTGTTGCACAGTCTGCATATAAAGATGTCTCTATCTGGAAACCTTTTAAAGAATATATAAACAGACCTCCACTATGAACATGCTTACAGGCCTTGCAACGCCTACAGAGGAATGTCCCCTGCCGTTGTGATGGTGGTTTATAGCTTTACCTCAAGTTTTTATAACATAGTTGTCTTTTTAAAGATAAGTTATTTTTAAAGCTAAAACTTGGTGTTTGTCTCACAACTGCACTTATCTTGTCATCTTCTTGCAAAATAGCCCAATTTTTCTTGATTATATTGCAGACTGTGTCAATATTACTACTTTAAATCAATACCAGTCTGAGTTTACCCCCTTCTCTAACATCATTCTTCTCCCTTCCATACCTAACATCTTCTGAAAAATAGGGCTGTCCTCTTGTGTGTCTAGTTGAGCTCAGTTCCTTAATACACTCATCTAACTCTCTTTCCATATAGCCTGTCTGTAAGAAATCCCTCTTCAGTTCTAACAAGGCCTCCGCTAACATGGCATAATTATGCAGCCTCATCACCCTTAATACCTGACCCTTCACTACATTACTGGGTATGTGACAAGGGTGCATACTTGTTTTATGTAAGATCGTATTTTTCTTGCATTTCTTTTTAAAAATGGATGTCTTCAATTCCCCTAGAACTTCTCTAGTCAATTTGACATCTAAAAACTCTATACACTCTCTATAAGCTGTGTATTTAAACCTCAAAAATGTTGTGGTCAAACGTAAATAATCAATAAATTCATTTATCAAACCAATCGATCCCTTTCTTAAAATATATACATCATCCAGAAAATGTGTGTACCACCCTACGTGTTCTACAAAACTATTGTTCCTTTTGACACAATCATATTCCCATTGTGCCAATACCAGGTTGGCATAGCTATTGGCACATGCTGGCACCATAGGTATGCCAACCTTCTGTAAATAAAACACATCATTAAACAAAAAAAATATTATTTTTTAACACTAACTCTGAAAGTGTACAAATCAATTCTACCTTCTGATAATTATGCCTAGTTAGTAGCGACCTGATTTTCTCAACTTCCCATACATTGGGAATCACACTGTAAAAAGGGATGTTACATCAAGGGTCATGAACACCAAATCTCATAACCAGACGCAACTCTCTTAGAAAACCTTTTGTGTCTTTCAACACTGTTTCTTCCATATCTACAATGGGACACAAACTTTTTTCAATAAAAACTGAGAGGGGTTCTGTGGGCCACCCATTACTGGATACTACTGGTCTCAACAGAGAGTTAACAATGTCTTTATGCACTTTCAGAAGTCCATACAACACTAGTATTAATGGTTGGTCTGCATTAAAATATTTAAACAAACTAACTGTAATCATCCCAGTTATCAGCAAATCAAACATAAAAAAAGACAGTCTTTCCATGATTGCTTTAACCTGTATATCTAACAATACTTCATACACATCCATATCACTTAACATAACACACATACTATCTAAATAAAACGTTTTATTTAAAATCACAATCCCTCCCCCATTATCTATAGATGTCATAGCTTTCAGTTCTTGTAGTGCTCTCATTTCACTAGGAGAAAGGATAAAGAATGTTTTACTGTGCTCTTTCTGCAGTGCTTCCCGTATTTCCTTCTCACATACTGAGAAAAACGTTTCTACTAAAGGATTAGTCTCTGGTATACATGTACTTTTTTTTAAAAACATCTCGGCTCTGCTCAGTCTCTGTAAACTGTAGTTTTAAACAAATATTTCTGGCAAACAACCTCAGATCAATAATTACATCTGCCAAATCAGACTCCCTTGCAAGTATAAAAGACCGTCCTTTCCTTAACAGTCTATATTGCTCATTAGTCAATGGAATGGAAGATAAGTTAATAACTACTTTGTCGTTCCTTTGCTGCAAGTTGTTATCTTGTTCTGTTATAAATCCATTGACTGTATCCTCTGCCTGAGGTGCCTGCATTTCAACAGATTCCTAAATCTCCCTTTCATGAAGTCCTTTGGTAAAGGAAGTGTCTCGGACAGAGAAAAATACACTGTCTGGGCTGCCTGGCAGACGTGCCACAGAGAAGCTGCTTGTATGAACACAGATGTGGGTAAGCTGCTTATTTACTTGGCAGCTGGGTGAACACAGACATATTATTTCAGTAAGAGTGTGTGTGTGTGTGTGTGTGTGTGTGTGTGTGTGTGTGTGTGTGTGTGTGTGTGCGTGTGCGTGTGTATGTGATAAAATGCCCCCAACGGGATACATCTGGTGGCTTGAAGTACTCAGGCTGAAACCCTGTACCTTGGGTGCAGGTAAAAAGAGCCTAAAGTTCCTAGCCACCATCACTTGTGAATTTATGCCTCACATTTTGGTTCTGTTCCTCTGGTTTTTAAGAGTGGTAAAACAAAACCTTTTATTCTAGCAATTTTCTAAGGTTATAAAATCAGTATTTGAAATGTGTCCCAATTTTGGGGCTGTATTCCCCCATTATTGGCTTTGTTCTGTATTTTTGTGCTACAAGGTTGAGAGCTATGGTGAGAAGTGAGAATTGAAGTCACTAAATGACATGATATCCATTTAAGTTTGTCTTCCTGTCTTTTAAGAAACTGCTGGTTTAGCTTAGTGGTATGTTGCTCTGACTGTAGTGCATAGGGTTCTGGGTTCAAGACTTGGCAGTGTAATGCATGGTGGTAACACAACATTTTATGCAAGCAACTTTCCAAAATTATACAAGCAATGTTTAAAATGTGTCCCTGTTTTTCGGCCTTTTGCCCCCCCCCCCCGATTGAAAATAAGTCCAAGAAGCTGTGCAACATGCCTATGGCTTACACTACTGTGATTCTGTATTTATATATATATATATATATATATATATATATATATATATATATATATATATATATATATATATATATATATATATATATATATATATATATAGTGTGTAGACATATACTGTTGTTATGGAAATGTTCTGAATAGGGCAGTTTTGTCATTATTGGTGCATGCCTTTTGCTTCATTGCCTATTGGGAAAATGTTCAAACAATAAATTTAAAATGCATTTGTGTGTGGAAGTAGACTGTTATCATGGAAATGTTCTGAACAGGGCAGTTTAGTCATATTGCTGCACGCATTTTGCTTCATTGCCTACTGGAAAAATGTTCAAACAATAAATTTAAAATGCAATTGTGTGTGGAAGTAGACTGTTATCATAGAAATGTTCTGAACAGGGCAGTTTTGTCATTACTGCTGCATGTATTTTGCTTCATTGCCTACTGCAAAAATGTTCAAACAATAAATTTAAAATGCAGTTGTGTGTGGAAGTAGACCTTTATGATGGAAATGTTCTGAATAGGGCAGTTTTGTCATTATTGGTTAATGCATTTTTGTTTCATTGCCTACTGGAAAAATGTTTTAACAATACATTTAAAATGCGCTCTAACTTAAGTCTAACACGTGTGCTATATTATACAAGGAATATAATTTAATAAAGTCAGGAAGGTACATCAAAGAATAAATGTATGTTGTTTTGTGTGCAAGGGGCCTCTGATTTGAAAACAGCCCAAAGGTAATCTTTATCCACCACTGGCCAGATGCATTTTCTTGGGATGTGGTATGGGTTTCAATGCTGTTTCAATGAATGTGAGTTTGAAGGGCAGAGAAGCTTTAATGTCAAGTCTATTTTCTTTGTGAGACAGTAATGCTTTGTTTAGCAGCTATCTATTAGTGTTTGCACATTGTGCTATAAAAGGTAAAAAAATAAAATCCAAATAATCATTGTAGAAGTAAAGCAGTATGCACACAGTTGTTGTTGTTGTGTCTTTTGGCTTTTTCCCGGTTAGGGGTCGCCACAGCGGAACTACGGTCCGCTAATGATTGGTAGTTGATTTTTACATGCCGAGTTACCAGCTCTGACGCACAACCTTCAACAAAGGTATGCCCATTCACGCATGACTCCATGCAGAAGACACTCTAGCTGAGGATCGAACCGGACAGCGTCTTACTGTGAGGCGACAACGCTACCGCAGTAGCCAGGTAATGGGACATTGGAATGGCTGCAGGGGGACTCTGGTGCTATATTTTGGTTCTGTTCTTCAGTTTGCATTTGAAAGTTGGTATCCCACAATTCCATTGGAGTGGGCGGGGTTGTGTAATTATGTATGCAAATTTTACGTTAATCAGCGTACAGATTTGTACCTATTTTTCATGGGCCTTGTCCAGATTTTTGATGTTTCCAGGTTGAGAGGCATGTGTCTGTTCTGTAATCCCTCTGTTAACGGCACTGGAAACATCTGCGCCATCTTTGCTTGTTGTTGCAACTTCCTCTGAGCTACTTTCTGCAGGTTCAGGTTCTCTTAATTCATTCACTCCAATTGAGCTCAGGAAGTTTGCACTGTAACTTCTAATGAGCAGAGCCTAAGCCTTTTGACAGAATCAAATTGTGCTCTCACATTTCAAACAAATGTTCATATTTCTGGAACCATAGTGCTTATGAAGGAAGTATAAATGGCAAACTCTGCGGCACAAACTATTTTATAGTAGTAGTAGTAATCTTTAGGTTTTAGGTCTTAAACTGAATTTTATAAGTCACAGTAAACATAGTAACTATTACATTTGTAATATTTTGTAAACAACTTACAATATCTCAGCAACCACTCAAGTTACACACATACTGTCAGATGCATTCTATTCATGTAGCTGAGAGCATTCATATAAGGCTAAGGAGTTCTGTCTGTGTTACTTGGTTGTTGAGATATTTAGAAAAATGTGACAATTATATAAATGTAAATTAATATCATAAAAACAACAGTTAATATCTATTTACTTGCACTAGACAGAAGTCAAATATTAATGCCGTTGAGTTTATTGTGTAAGCTTTAATATGAAATTTTTAGAAAAATGTGTACATAGCATGGTTTTAGAATTATTGATACAAATATGAACAAGCAATACCTGATGCCTAGAGATGTCTGTAAGAGTTAAATGCAGATGCACTTGGTGGCATCACTCGGATGTAATGAATTAAGGGACATTTACATCCACTAAAGTGTCCATAGTTTGATTATTAGAACCAGCTTCCCCGTACGTGTAGCAAGTATGTTCATAGTGGAGGTCTATTAATACAGGCTTTAAAAGGTTTCCAGATAGAGACATCTTTATATGCAAACTGTGCAGCAAAACACTTGGTTTATTTTATATACTGCATGAAGTGTTGTAGTTATTATGTAGGGAAGACCAATAGGACACAGAGAAAGGGTATTAGAACATTTTAATGATGTAAGACATAAAAGGATGAAAAGTGCATTAGCAGTACATGTAAGTGACATTGGAGCTGGTCATGATTTTAAGTTTTTTGTGTTAGAAGTTTTAGAGTGTAATAAGGGGGAGGGGGGTTTTAAAAACACACAGATCAGATGGAACAAGAGTGGCTAGTGTGTCTGAATGCGGATAAGCCTCCTGGCTTAAATGAGCATATTACTCTAAAACTCGAGCTTAAGACACATCCACTTTTACACTAGTCACTGTGTTTATATATGTACTGTATATGTATTTTTTAAAAGCTATATTACAGACGTTTGGATATTACATTAAGGGAAGGACAAGATTTTACTTTGTAATTGATTAATTTATGTTAGATGTGTATATAATTAATTCAGACGCACTGTGTTAGTAGGTCTGAAGAAGCAGGCAGTAGACTGCGAAAGCGCTCACCTTTTCCTTTTTTATCTTTGTGCGTATTTTATTTATTAAAGTTTTGTGCGTCTTCAGCACTGGAGTTCACTCTGGATTTTTTATGTATTATTTGGTCTGCTAGAGTGTACATTACTTATCTGCTGGCCTTTTGTTGGTTTAAACCTTGTATACATTGTCTGACACTGATATTTCTAAAATAGCTGCTTGCTTTATCGGGTCAGGTCCCAAGCCTGTACTTGTAAACAAATGACCTATGTTTGTAACTTCTGGAAGTCTGAATATGCACTTCAGAGGATTAAGCTTTAAGTTAACTTCACATGCTCTGTCTAGAGGTTTCTTGAGGTTTCTGTCATGCTCTGCTCACCACTGCCTCAAACCAATAGATCATCTACTATTATGGCACAAGGATAAGCTGAGAAAATTTGCTCCACTGCACACTGAAAAACTTCACTTGCAGAATTTATTCCAAATGGCATCCTTAGGAATCTGTATCTGCCAAATGAAGTACCAAAAAGTAGTTAGAAATGAGGATTTGTGATCAAGCAACGCTTGTCAAAATGAACTTATTGCATCCAAAACAGAAAATACAGTGGCATTCGGTATTAGAGCTGCAACTTCTTCAACAGTGTGCATTGGATGATACAGTATTTTTAATGCTTTGTTCAGATCTCTTGGATCAATGCATATTCTGATTTTGTCTGAGCCTTTTTTATGAGTGGCTACCATGGACGAAACCCATTCTGTTGGTTCTGAAATTGGACAAATCACACCTTGCTGCACCATTTTTATCCAGCTGAGCTTTATAGCTATAGGAACTGTTCTTACTAGTCTGAATACTGGAGTGACACAACTGGAAATTTGCCCAATTTGCCATCGAAAATATCAGCATACTCTGAGAAAACAGCTTCGGAGAAACTGGAACTCAAAACTGCACTCACATGATGAACTTCTTTAGCAAAAGAAAGCAGATTCCTTCTTAAACTACCTCTGAGACCCATTAAAGACTGCACTGGTCTTCGAACTACGTAGAACAAGTTGCAATAGTTCTCAGTCAAGTAACATGAAAGCATCACTGAACCTTCAGTTTGAATTTCTTCACCTCCATAAGCAACAAGTCTCACATTGCTGGTTACATTGACTTGTTTGTTAGTTCTCACTCTTGCAAATGTGTCTGCTGATATAACATTACACATTGACCCAGTGTCACCTTTGAGCTCTGTGGATTTTCCATTAATCCAGATAGTACAAAATACTTCACTTCTTGTTAAGTTTACTGCATCACCTCTTTCACCAAGCACAGAGGCACCATCTACACAAAGTTGACTGTTTCACTTTTCTGATCAGCTTGCTTTTTTGTGCAACCTTTCTTTACAACTCTGTGAGGCTTACTTGATTTACAAAACTTTTGCAAATGGTTCCATTTTTTAAACTTGTGACATTGCTGACCATATGCTATGCACTTCTCTCTTTAAGACTCATGATTCACACCACAATTGTTTTGCTGATTCATGTTTGCGTTGCACTGAGCTGGTGGTTTCACCCTTTTTAGAACTTTCTGGAAAGCTTTGAGCCTTCTTTGGAAACCCTGTGGCTGCCACGTGCTTAGGTCTGCTCTTGTTTGCCATGTGTTGCATACTATCTATGTTTGCTCTGGATCCAAATGAAACCATGCTCTTGTTACTGTCAAGTATACTTGTAAGTCTTTCTGTCACCTCATGGATTTGACAAATCTCTGTGGCTTTGCTCAATGTTAAATCACTGTTACAAAGTAAAATATTTCTCACAGCAGCACTATTAATACCACATACAAGTCTGTCCTTTATCAACTCATCTTTTAGATCACCAAACCGACATGTTTTAGCTCTGTTTCTCAAGTCAGTTATATAAGCTGCAAATGTTTCCACAGGTTTCTGATTTCTTATGTAAAACAAAAGCTTCTCTAATGTAATATTCATCTGGGGGTTGCACATTTCTCTGAACTTGCACTTCAAACACTCAGGGTCTTCCCTTGATTCAGCTTGTACAAAAATATGGTGGTCTGCACCATCTCCTTCATGCACTGCTGGTGCATACACAAATGAACACTCTTTCCATGGCCAGTGACCCTGCTAGGTTTAGCAAAATGAATGCCTTGGTGCGTGCATCTCTATTTGCATAAGCTGCTTGCATGAAAATATTGTACTCTTGTTCAAATATTCTCCAGTTCTCTGCAATATTCTGATCAAACATAAATAGTAGGGGGGGGGGTTGAAATCAGTCTGCCATATTAACACACACCAGTGAAGGGATTTTACGAATAAGCATGAATATAGACACATACACACATGCATAAGTTTCTGGCATAAACAGTACTTACCCAAAGCCTTTGTGCTCTGAACTTCTACTTTCGTTAGACTTATCGGAATTATGCGAATGAACAAACTCGTAGTACTTTCAAATAACTGGACTTTGCAAAATAAACTTCTCTGGCTTTTCGCTAGTTTACTGAACTTTGTGAAATAAACTTCTCGGACTTTTCGATGCTTTGCTGAACTTTGTGAAATAAACTTCTTGGGTTTTTTGATACTTTTGGAATTTTATTGGTAAAGGCAGAAATGCTTGTTTAACTTTCAGAATTTTTATCAGTAAAGGCAGAAATGCTAAAGTCATGTACCATCACTTGTTAAAGTCATCTCTGTAAGAAACATTCGAGAACTTTATGATGCGACTGAGTAACTCACGAGCACTGTAATACTCTTGTAATGTCATCTTATGCAAGAAAACACCTTTTATTATTGTAAGGAACATGTCAAGCAATTGCACAATACAAATAAATTGAACATCTTTTGCCCAAAACTTAATAACTTTTCGAAGTAATTGCACTTTGCAAATAACTGCATACATCACACTGAAATGTCCCCCAAAATGGCGGCACCTTGCTAGGTAACTCTTTACAGTACAAGAAGCACACTATAATGGTGGCGCTTTACGAACAAACACATCCAGCACAAGAACGTTTTGAAATAGTTATACTTTGATTGCATGAAACAGTTGCACTTTGCACACAACAATCTCTTCAAAATACATGCACAGTACCAAGCACACACTGTAAGCACTTTTACACATGCTGAGATACTTCAAATAACTTTAGTTACACCCTTGATACAATACGAAGTCATAGTTATGCCCAAACCTAGTACTTTGCCCAAAGCACATGGAGTCGCCTTGCTTTATTTCTTCTCTAATATGCCCTTTTCTTTTCTTTTCTTATATTTCTTTTGCTTGTTTAAGCCCTTTTTATGACCAAAGTACTTTTCTTGCACTCGTTTTACTCTAAACATGCCCAACTTTGCCTTAAATATACTCGTTTTGCTTTAAACATGTTTGTTTTGCTTTAAACCTACTTGTTTTGCTTTAAACATGCTCGTTTTGTTTTAAACATATTCATTTTTAGCTTTACTGTTAATCATTTCATCAAATACTTCTATCTTAAACATTTTCTTTAGTTAACAAACTTTTCCGTACTTTCCACTTGCCTGATAATGCGGTTTGTGCCACTCTCTAGCTGCTTCTACAAAATGGCACTAGGGATTGCATGTATCTGGAATTTATATGTGCACGTACAGCTTCCCATGCTTCTTAAAGACATAGCACACACACTTTACACTCTGATCATCAGAAGTGAAATGGCTGTAAGAGTTGGAAAATGCAACCTGAGTAAAGCTAGCCAGGTGAGCAGGAAGAACAGAGCCATCTTTGACATAGTTGCTATTTAAGCAAATATTGGAAACTATTTAAGTTTTCTATCAGTTTTAACGGAGTGGGGATTTCATTCCAGAGTTTTGACAGACAATGAGAGTAGAGAGGCTCCAGCAGTGTTGACTATGACACACAGTAAATGTTAAATGCTACAGCAAAGGTTTCCAGTGTGCGAATAGTACAGTAGAGTATTTTGTAATGCTGGGCATTTGTCCGGAGAGTACAACAGATTGTGGGCAATGATTAGGTGTGAGTATGCAAATTGGTTTGGGAGTTCAAGCCAGTTTAATTTTTTTAATGCAAGGCAGTAGTGTGTTTGCAAAACCCAGCCACTGGGGATGCACAAGCCAGTGCATTTCTTTGTGCTGGTCCCAAGCCCGGATAAATGGGGAGGGTTGCGTCAGGAAGGGCATCCGGCGTAAAACTTTGCCAAAACATTTCATGCAGTCACCAAGAAAATTTTTTATACCAGATCGGTTGAGGCCTGGGTTAACAACGACCGCCACCAGTACTGTTAGCCTACAGGGTGCTGGCGGAAATTGGGCTACTGTTGGCCGAAGGAGGAGAAGAGGCGGAAGACATGGCCGAAGGCAGGAGGAGAGGAGAAAGGCTAGGACTGTGGTAGTGAGGGTCGGAACTTTGAATGTTGGCAGTATGACTGGTATAGGGAGAGAGCTAGGTGATATGATGGAAAGAAGGAAGGTTGGTATATTGTGTGTGCAAGAGACCAAATGGAAGGGGAGTAAGGCCAGGTGTATCAGAGGGGGGTTTAAATTGTTTTATCATGGTGTGGATGGGAGGAGAAATGGCATAGGAGTTATTCTGAAGGAACAGTATGCTGAGTGTGTTTTGGAGGTGAAAAGAGTGTCGGATAGAGTGATGTTTATGAAGCTGGAAATTGATGGTGTAATGATGAATGTTGTTAGTGCGTATGCTCCACAAGTTGGGTGTGCAATGGATGAGAAAGAAAAATTTTGGAGTGAATTGGATGAATGGTGATGACTGTACCCAAGGGTGAGAGAGTGGTGATTGGAGCAGATTTCAATGGGCATGTTGGTGAAGGGAACAGAGGGGATGAGGAAGTGATGGGTAGGTATGGTGTTAAACAAAGGAATGCAGAAGGTCAGATGGTAGTGGATTTTGCGAAAAGGATGGATATGGCTGTGGTGAATACGTATTTTAACAAGAGGGAGGAGCATAGGGTGACATACAAGAGTGGAGAAAGATGCACACAGGTGGATTATATCTTATGTAGGAGGGCCAGTTTGAAGAAGATTGGAGACTGTAAAGTGGTGACCGGAGAAAGTGTTGTTAGGCAGCATAGGATAGTGGTTTGTAGGATGACGTTGGTTATCAAGAAGAGGAGGAGGAGTGTGAGGGCAGCACCAAGGATCAAGTGGTGGAAATTGAAAAAAGGGTAATTGTGAGGTGGAGTTCAGGGATGAGTTAAGGCAAGAACTGGGTGGCAGTGAAGAGTTACCAAATAGCTGGGTAACTACAGCAGAGCTAGTAAGGGAGACGGCTAGAAAAGTGCTTGGTATCACATCTGGACAGAGGAAGGACGACAAGGAAACATGGTGGTGGAATGAGGAAGTACAGGAGAGTAAACAGAGAAAGTGGTTGGCAAAGAAGAAGTGGGATTGTCAGAGAGACGAAGAAAGTAGACAGGAGTATAAGGAGATGAGGTGCATGGCAAAGAGAGAGGTGGCGAAGGCTAAGGATAAGGCATATGAAGAGATGTATGAAAGGTTGGACACTAAGGAGGGAGAAAAGGACCGGTACTGATTGGCTAGACAGAGGGACCAAGCTAGGAAAGATGTGCAGCAGGTAAAGGTGATAAAGGATAATGAGGGAAACATATTCACAAGCGAGGAGAGTGTGTTGAGGAGATGGAAAGAGTACTTTGAGGGGTTGATGAATGAAGAGAATGAGAGGGAGAGAAGGTTGGATGATGTAGGGATAGTAAATCATGAAGTACAATGGATTAGCAAGGAGGAAGTAGGATAGCTATGAAGAGAATGAAGAATGGAAAGGCTATTGGCCCAGATGACATACCTGTGGAAGCATGGAGGTGTTTAGGTGAAATGGCAGTGGAGTTTTTAACCAGATTGTTTAATGAAATCTTGGAAAGTGAGAGGATGCCTGAGGAATGGAGAAAAAGTGTTTTGGTACGGATTTTTTAAGAATAACAGTGAAGTGCAGAGTTGTAGTAACTACAGAGGGATAAAATTGATCAGTCACAGTATGAAGTTATGGGAAAGAGTAGAGGAAGCAAGGTTAAGAAAGGACGTGATGATTAGTGATCAGCAGTATGGTTTCATGCCAGGAAAGAGCACTACAGATGCGGTCTTTGCTCTGAGAGTGTTGATGGAGAAGTACAGAGAATGTCGGAAGGAGTTGCATTGTGTTTTTGTAGACTTAGAGAAAGCATGTGACAGGGTGCCTAGAGAGGAGTTGTGGTATTGTATGAGGAAGTCAGGAGTGTCAGAAAAGTGTGTAAGAGTGGTACAGGATATGTACGAGGGTAGTGTGACAGCAGTGAGGTCTGCAGTGGGAGTGACGGATGCGTTTAAGGTGGAGATGGGGTTACATCAAGGATCAGCTCTGAGCCCTTTCTTGTTTGCAATAGTGATGGACAGGTTGACAGACGAGATCAGACAGGAGTCCCCGTGGACTATGATGTTTGCAGATGACATTGTGATCTGTAGTGAGAGTAGGGAACAGGTGGAGGAGACCCTGGAGAGATGGAGATATGCTCTAAAGAGAAGAGGAATGAAGGTCAGCAGGACTAAGACAGAATATAAGTGTGTGAATGAGAGGGAGGATAGAGGAATGGTGAGGATGCAAGGATTAGAGGTGGCGAAGGAGGATGAGTTTTAATAATTGAGGTCAATAGTTCAGAGTAACGGTGAGTGTGGAAGAGAGGTGAAGAAGAGAGTACAGGCAGGATGGAGTGGGTGGAGAAGAGTGTCAGGAGTGATTTGTGACAGACGAGTACCTGTAAGAGTGAAAGGGAAGGTCTACAAGAGGGTAGTGAGACCAGCTATGTTATATGGTTTGGAGACAGTGGCAATGACAAAAAGGCAGGAGTTTGAGCTGGATGTGGCAGAATTAAAGATGTTAAGATTTGCACTGGGTGTGACGAGGGTGGACAGGATTAGGAATAAGTATATTAGAGGGTCAGCCCAGGTTGGAAGGTTTGGAGACAAAGCTAGAGAGGCACGATTACGTTGGTTTGGACATGTGCTGAGGAGGGATGCTGAGTATATTGGGCAAAAGATGCTAAGGATGAAGCTACCAGGTAACAGGAAAAGAGGAAGGCCTAAGATAAGGTTTATGGATGTGGTGAGAGAGGACATGCAGGTGGTTGGTGTGACAGAGCAAAATGCAGAGGAGAGGAAGAAATAGAAACAGGTGATCTGCTGTGGCGACCCCTAACGGGAACAGCTGAAAAAAGATGATGATGAGTAGTGTGTTTGCAAATTTAGCTGTTTTGTTCTAGCAGGAGGCTAGTTTAGTTTTATACATAGTGTTGATACTTGCAAGAAAAGGGGAAGCATATAGTACAGAAGGAAGGAACTATGTTGCTGCTAAGGTAATCCTTGCTTGATCTGTTAGGTAGTGTTTAGCCCTATACAATGAGCTGATTTTTTAGTGAGTTTTCTTGATGGAATGAAGTATGTGGTTATCAGATTTGAAGCTGTCATCTATTATGACTCCGAGTAGTTAAGTTTGACTTATGGTTTATACTTTTGTGTTATTACTTGAAATAATATGAAATGTGAAATAATATGAAGTGTGTGTTTCTGGCTAAGGTGTTGTTTTGGAGTAAATAACATATGTTTGGTTTTGTTGGCATTAAGCTGCAAGTTAGATTTTTTAGCCATACTTCAATGTCGGTGAGTTATTTCCTGTAATTTTAGCATGGATGGTGCAAAGCAGATAAGGGCTGAATCTTCAGCATACTGTATGACAGTGGTAGGTTTTGCAGTGGTATGAGGTTTATTTATGAACATATTATAAAGAAGGGGGTTGAGTACTGACCCTTGGGCAACACCAACTGAGACAGGTTGAAATGCTAAAAGTTTTTTTTTCCCCTATAGTTGCTTGTTGACGACTGCATAAATAACTGTGAAACCAGGACAGGGAACATACCTCCTAACTGTACCGTATTACTCATTTTTTACCAGATTTTGCGATCCACATAATGGGGCGCCATGATTCCCATGTGGCACCCCTTCATTTCCAAATTTTCCCAGCTTTTTTTTTAAATTTTCTTTTTCACTGACACCATCACGTAAGTGATGACGTCAGCTCCATCAGCCTGTAGGAATTGAGCTCAAGGGCTTACATTTCCAGCTGGCTGCTTCACTGTTTATTTGAATGGATCTGCGAGCAGGAACCGGCTAGGAAGTGAAAGTTTAGTTGAATGGATCTGATCTGTGAACGGAACTTCTTCATCTTGTTTTGGAAGGAAACGACTGCTGCAAAGGTATTTTTTGTGCACTATTATCTTCTGGAGATTTTTAGATATTTACCTGAATGAGCGGGATTGCTTCATTTCAGAAGGAAATGATTGCTGCAAATATATTTTTTGTATCTGAAGTACTTTTATCTTCTGGAGATTTCAGGTATTCTACCTGAACAGAACTGGTGTGTGTGTGTGTGTGTGTGTGTTTGTGTGTGTGTGTGTGTGTGTGTGTGTGTGTGTGTGTGTGTGTGTGTGTGTGTGTGTGTGTGTGTGTGTGTGTGTGTGTGTGTGTGTGTGAGTGATCTGCGAGTGGGAACGGTAGAAACTGCAGGTTTATTTGAATGGATGACTCTCTGTCTGATCTGCTAGTGGGACTGCTTCATTTAATTTGCTGCAAAGGTAGTTCTGACTGCTGGTATTCTACCTGAACAGAACTGGTGTGTGATCTGTGAGCAGGAACCTTAGAAACTGCAAGTTTATTTGATCTGTCTGATCTGCGATTGGGACTGCTTTATTTCATTTGCTACAAAGGTATCTCCAACTGCTGGTATTCTACCTGAACAGAACTGTTATGTGTGTGTGAACTTGTGAGGGAACCGTAGAAACTGCAAGTTTATTTGAATGGATGGATCTGTCTGATCTGCGAGTGGGACTGCTTCATTTCATTTTCTGAAAAGGTAGTTCCGAATGCTGCAAAGGTATGTTTCGTTTCGCAGGGAACCAGCTAGGAAGTGCTTCAATGGTGGAAATGCAAGTTTAATGGATCTAATTTATTTGAATGGATTTTTTTGTATCAGTGTGTGGTGTGCGTGGTGTGTGGTGTGTGTGTGTGTGTGTGTGTGTGTGTGTGTGTGGTGTGTGTGTGCGCATGTAAAATGCCCCAGGTGAATACATGTGGTGGTTACAGGTACTCAGGCTCAAACCCTGTACCTTGGGTACAGGTAAAAAGAGCCTAAAGTCCCTAGCCACCACCACTGGTTGTGAATTTATGCCTCACATTTTTGTTCTGTTCCTCATAAAATATATGGTTTTTCAGGATTTTTGTGGCAAATGACTGAAGAATTGAATTCATTAAATAATGACAGGTATTTGAATTTCAGACTTCATATTCTTCAGAAAATAAATGGTAACACAAAACCTTTCATTCTAGCAATTTTCTAAGTTTATAGGGGGTGTAGCCCCCCTCCCCCACTTAGCTTGGGTATATATTGTCCTCTGGAAAGAGTTAGTCATTGGTGTTGTAAGTATGCATGTCTATGGTTTAAAATGCATTGTTATGAAGCTTTAGGTGACATATAATATAAAATCAAACTAGGTGGGTGGCTTTACCCACCGCCCCCCACACCCCCTAACTATATATACTAACTCCGGGATCGCACTACAATAGGGAAAAGGGCGTATACCTTTTACTTGCCTTACAGCACTCTACACAGTGCCAGTACTTCACTTCAGTGAAATGAGATTCAGTGAAATGAGTTTTTAGCAATTTGAGCTTTCAGCGATTCGGTCAGGGTGAATTCAAATTCACTGAAATGAGTTTTCAATGAAACAAAGTACACCTGTTATCACATATGCAGTGTGGCTGTGCAGGTGCTTGCTCTCCTATCAGTGACTGATGATGAGATAGTGCTAGAGGCATTGTTGCCTAAAGTTATCCATTAGTAGTATTTGAGGTGACCTGGAGGTCGTTGCCTCACTGCAACCAGATGTATTTCTATTAACAGCACAGCTTTTCTTTACATATATGCCATGCCATCAACTGTTAACTAGAAGGCATGGACATGTTTGCTGCTCTCACCACTGCAAGTGAATAGATGTAGGATGGTACCAGGAAGGGCAGAGGACAACTTCAGAGAATTACTGGTTATAGTGATGTCAGACTGGCACATGTCATTCTGGTATGACATCATCAACATTTACATGACTGTTAAACTTCTTATTTTTTGCACATAGATAAATGCCATTTGTATGCTCCTGTGATGTGTGCTGTCGCTTACATTCGTTAAAGTAGCTTGGATGAAGACACATGCACAGTACATAAAGCAATGTGCTAGCTATAGTTTGAGTAGCAGCAGCATGGCATTGACTGTTTCTCTGCATACGCTGATGATTTTAATATAGTGTGACTTGTCTTGGCCAAGTCTTCTACAGTTGTTGGCAACCTTGCAACATTGAATGATATCAGTATGACACATTTTGCTACCAAAAGCAAGGCCTTTGAAAGTGACATCCATACTTCAGTAAATGGCCTAGCTCACAGCATTCTAGGTTTGTTGACTTTGGTGGACAATTTTGCAGGCAGGCAGACACACACACCCATAACAGATGGGGTTACCCAGCTACAGCTCAGCCAGGTAGTACAAATACTTACAGTGTCCTCCTGTACCACCATTCCACGCTGTGAGCAACAGGACCAACAAGGACAAGTAGTGAGTGCACCCCTCCCACCAGCAGCTTGACGCTGTGTGCAGTCACATGACAAGAGAGTGGAAAAGCCTTTTGGCACTGGGGCTCTCTAGCATATGACCATGCTGTAGGACGTACTAACTCTAAAACTACTGTTATCTCAGAGTATTCACCCTTCTCCTAGGTGCATTAATCTCAAATTTAGTATATATACATAGCATGCAGGGGGTGTGAAGGCTTAGGCAGCAGGCCCCTTGCCAAAAAAAAAAAAAACACACTTCAATTTTATGTACCAAAGATTATACTTTAACTTTTCAGTGTTTTGGGACTTGCACAGATGGGTCTTAAAATTCCAACAGAGAGTCTAATTATTTTCCTTTTGGCTATTCTATTAATTAAAAGATTCCCGCATGAATCATTAATGGGGTCTTACTAGTGCAACAGCTAAGATTTCACTCTGACATACACAGACATATGCCCTTATTTTATTACGTACCGTGGGATATTTTTTTAGCTACATAAACATCACAGCATTATATTTTACTTAATTATTTCTGCCAGGTATTATAGCATACTTACAAGGATCCTAAAATTAACAAGGATATTTTTTTAGCTGGAAGTTAGCCAGAAGGATTTTCATGACTATCATTACTTAAAAATAAAACACTGTTAAGCTATTTCATAGAAAGTGAATATGTCTGAGCAATTGCATGTTCTTTTACTGTGTATGACTTATGATTCTAAAGGTCATTTTAAATTTTTTTAACACAATCTGAATGCTAAAAGCTGTTTGATAAATCATTACTTTCCTATTTAGCTTTCTATACAATAAATTGATGAAAGGAAAATGCAGTATAATGTAGTGTCCTTAGTGGAACAGAAAACTAAATCACTAATTTGGAAATAACATCTGAATTTATGAAAAATGTTAGTGTTGCTCTTTTAGGTTTCAGACTTAGCTAGAAGATAGTTTAACTAGAAAAGTAACCTTAATTAGACTTGCAGTTCTTCAGATTCCTAAGGAAGGTGAGTTTATTTTTTTTTTATCAGTTATCTAGTTATAATATGTATAATGTTGTTCAATTTGTTTATGACTACAACCCACTTGTTTGTATTTGGTGATTCATTTATCTATGTTTGCTTGTCTGTTTACTGAGGTTGTGCACTGATTACAGTTGACTAACTCCATGCACAGCCCAGGTGATTAACATAACAGAAGAACAGAATAAAATACAATTATAAAAGTTCATCAAAACAATATATTTGATAAAAATAATTCAGTTATGGTATGTTTTATAAAGTACCTTCTATAGTTTCCTTTTAGCTTTCTTCATTTTTAACAGTTCATATCAACTTACTCCATATTGGACTATTTAGAATTCACTGACATGACATTCTAAACAGAGATTCTTTAACTGGGCCCTAATGACTACTTTATCATTTCTACATTTATTTTTAATTGGCTAAATAATTGTCACAATAGAAGGGAAATTATTTACATACTTAACAATTATAAAGCCAATGTAATCTTTTTACAAAAAAGAATATTTGTTAAAAGACAAAATATTGAAAAAGTAGACTGTTCTGTTATAAAACCGCAAAAATAGGTGTGGACCTCTTGGGTTTTCGATCCTGAGTGATGCCTGCCTGGAGGGAAGGAATAACCAATTTTACAATGCCTTTCACTCTTGATCCTAAACGGTGAACAGATTTCCATGTGTAGTCGATGGTGGAGCTAGCTCTAAAAAGAGTTGTTTTAGCCCTGTGGGTAGCTGGAGCTCTATATTAGAGCTGTTACAGATCACTATGAGCTCTGAAAAGAGCTGTTTTGTGTTTTGAATGCCCTTTCGGGCAGATACGGTCTTACCGGAGCTGATACAGATTTCTGTGAGCTCTGAGAAGAGCCGATTTGTGTTTTGAATGCCCGTTCGGTTGTTGATGGTAGCTCTTATAAGAACTTTTTTGTTTTATTCTTCAGTGCGTCTCCGGTTGCTCTTACCAGAGCTTATACAGATCTCTGTGAGCTCTGAGAAGAGCTGTTTGGTGTACTGTGAGCTCTGAGAAGAGCTGTTTGGTGTAAGGTGCAGATCCACGTGAGCTCTGAGAAGAGCTGTTTTGTGTATGGACACAATGGGCTCTGGGAAGAGCTGCTGTTGTGTCCTTCAGTGTTCTGCGGTGGTGTCGATCTCCATCGTCCTCCTTCTTGAACAGATGTTCAGTTCTTTTGCTATGTGTGAGTCCTAAAAAGAACTATTTGTGCGCTCCCCAAGCGCTGGTCAGAATGACCTGAGAGCTGTTGCTGTGCTGCTTTTATGCTACTGTGGAGGGGGTATGGTTGAGAGATGTCCAATGAGAAGTGACAAGTTGGGGGTGTGGCCCTAGTAGGCCTACAAGGTGAAGACAGACCTGGTTGGAGGCATCTCATTCCTCTTATTTAGTTCCTTTTTATTATCCAGCTTCTTGTTCATATGTGCCATTCCTAACCTCTAGCAATGCATTGGAGTCTTTTGCTTTGTCACGAATGATTATACCTATGTTTGAAAAAACTGTACTAAAACTTAAATTTAACCAAAAAATAAAAATTAATAAAAATTAAAATTAAATTTAAAATTAAATTTAAATTTAAAATTAAAATTAAACTGTAAAACAGAGATCGTGGGCAATATTCTGGGGTTACTGACTATAGTTCTAAATTTAGACTTGCCATTACCATCTGCAAAACATGGGAAGCAAGCTTGGTTCTGAGAAAGACTCTGAGATGTCGGCGCTTTCGGGGCAGATAGGAAGGTAGCCTGTCTTCCACTCCTTCATCTGGGAGAGCATACATTAGGTAGTAAAAAGTTAAATGTAGTTTGACATTGAAATTTTACCTTTTACATTAAAAATAATTAAATTTGAGCTAACAATTGTAACTTTTGTGAGGGCTGATACATTAACTTACTGCAATTTTAATTCTGCTTATAAACAATTATTGTTCAAAAAATGAATACATTATGCCTTATACCTGTGAGAAAACAGTGAGCGAAATAGATAGCATATCTTACTAGAAGTTGATTAGTTGTAGTTAGCATGGTTAAGTGCCCTGAGGTTCAGGACTGGGGTGATAGAATTTATGTTATAGAGTTTAGTTTTATAAAATAAACAGTGAGAGAAAAGAGGAATATCAGTTCTATGGGAAGAAGGATCTCGAATGCAATGATCTTATGCACTTATAATGAAAATAACGGTATGCATCAACTGAATGTGATGCGACTTCAATATAAAATATGAACTCAAGCAAATGTGCATTAGTGTGTGAGATCTGGTGTGAAAAGTGATAAAAAATATATATAAGCATCATCCTAAATAACATGAAAAGTCAATTATAGCAGGTTTCTAGAAATGTATGCTGATACAGAATATATATTTACAAATAAAGAAGCTATGTTAGTGGCTTTACCAAAAACTATGAAAAAAGTGGGTGCATGATGCAAATTAAACGAACTAATATAAGTTAGAGAGGAAGACTCTATTATGTACTCATTATTTTTGTACTTAGAGAACCTAAACAAAACAGACATGGTTTTTACTTTTGCTAACTTCATACCCAAAATGCAATAATTCAAACCTATAACATGTCCCATTTCTGATTATAATGTTGCTTTTATTTATTTATTTGCTTTTTATTGTCTGGGTTAGTCCCATTTGGCCAGTATCCTCTTTTCAGGGGAGGCTAGAGGAGGTATTCATATTGCATAGAGATAATTTAGCCAGGGCACCATGGAACTTCCTTTACTCTTTCTCGCCACTAGTGTCGTCACAGTACTGTTTCTGAGGGCACTTTTGTTCCAAGAAAGACAAGGAAACGATTAGGCAGGATGAGATTTTTGTAATTCAGAATACTGAATTTTTGGAAACGGGTTCTCTACCAGAGGAGATTGTTGTTGCAAAATTGGAGGAAGAAGGTTTGGACGATGATGTACTGAGATGAGGCAAATGCTGATCAGGAAAGTAAGTTGCAGTACTATGGTGGACTGCATACTGGGAGTGATAACAGAGGAAGTGCTGCCAGATTAATCAGAATAAGGAACAAGATTACCAGAAGATGCTGACAGCAGCTTGGAGGCATATTTGTCTGGCCAGGGAAGTAGTTGTTTTTAAATGCTTGACCCTAAAAAACAAGGTGGTGTTTGAACAGTAAATAAAAAAAAACTTTTACATATGCAGAAATGGTAAACAAAGGAAAGAAAGATGCTGTGACTGAAGCAGAAAGAAGACAAGGGATCAATGCTAGGGCAACAGTGCTAGAAGTAAAGAACAGTGGTAAGAATCAAATCAAACATCAGTGACACTATTAGCAGCTATGACGTTATGGACAGCATCATTTTACTTTTGGGGTTTAAAGTACAAAACATAAGAGCACTACAAAGAACATAATACTTTTGTGAAGTTACTTTTGAAACTTTTATTTTACTTGAAAAAATTATGAATGAAGTGGAGAAAAAGGGCTAATATACACCATGGGATGAGTATATTTTTCAGAAATTGCGAATGCAGTTAAGGAAGAAAATAAATGTGCAATTCAAAAAAAGAAGTTATGTCTTAGCATAACGTTCCAACTATGTTGTTGATCTTCTTTCATTCATCACTGAAGGGTTCGGTTCCGAGCCCTCGGAACTGAGTTGGCCTATTACCAAGCTCGCGCCAGCCAAAAAAACTCTCGAGCTAAGCTTCTACCCACAATGCCCTTCTCCTTCTTACCTCAGATCGAGTTTGCCCATGATAAACAAGAAAAGCAAAGGCCCATTCTGCGCAAATGCCCTAAGACATCACTTGGACCCAAAGTTTCCCCCAGGAGCCTTTGGTGGGGGAAGAAGGGTAGGAAGTGATGAATGAAAGAAGATCACCAACACAGATGGAACATTATGGTAAGACATAATTTCTTTGTCTGATGTTGTTAATCTTCTTTCCATTCATCAATGATGGGACAGAATCCCAAGCTACCATGAGACCTATGGAAGAATGTTCCTGAGTACCACTGAGCCGAAGACAGCTCTCCCTCTGGAGACCACATCTTATTTGTAATGATTGATGAAAGTATGGAGTTTAGCCCAAGTGGCTGCTGCGCAAATGTCATCCATAGAAGCCCTGGAATGGAAACCTACAGATGTCGCCACTGATCTAATGGAATGGGCTTTAACCTGTGGCATAGGTTCTTTTGTGGAAGAGTATGAGAAGCATATGCAGTCCCTTAGCCATTTCAATAAAGTAACCTTGGATACAGAATTTCCCATTCTAGGGCCAGAAAAAGAAATGAAAAGTTGGTCAGACTTGCGCATAATTTTGGTTCTGTCTGAACAGAATCTCAGTTGTCTGTGTACATCTAAGGAATGTAGGCAGTGCTCTCCTTTATTAGAAAAATCGGGAGGAAGGAAGAGTTTGTCCGGAGTGATACTCTGTCCTTGTGGAAGACCAAATAGGGCCTTCTGATGCACAATGCCTGCAGCTCTGAAACCTGTCTGGCTGATGTAATGGCTACTAAGGGCAAGGATTTCCAAGACAAGAACTTTAGGTCACACTTCACTGCAGGTTCAAAGTGGGGGTTGACTCAAAGACTGCAGAAGTAACGTGATGTTCCATGGCTCTGTAGGCTGTC
This sequence comes from Protopterus annectens, assembly GCF_019279795.1. Taxonomy (NCBI): domain Eukaryota; kingdom Metazoa; phylum Chordata; order Ceratodontiformes; family Protopteridae; genus Protopterus; species Protopterus annectens. The sequence continues at coordinate 1,613,420,094 of NC_056743.1, read as the reverse complement.
TGACTGGGGGCCTGATGTGGGTAGCTCCTTTGAGAAAGGTTTTACATAAATATAGTGAGATGAGAGGCATACCATCCAGCCCATTATGGTAATTCAGAATTGCTGCCAGATGTACCCATATGGCAGAGGCTGTGGCTACATCTTCAAAAAACTTTGACAGGTATTGCAAAACTACTGTGACCGCAGCCGAGTATGGCTCTAGCATCTGGCTCTAGCATCTTATCCTTTGACCAGAGAGAGAACCTTTTCCATTTGTCCTGATACAGTCTTCTGGTGGATGGTTTATGAGAGGCCAGGATAATGTCCCAAATAGGTGAGGTAAGATTAGCCTGCCTGGCAACTAACGGAAGTGGAGAAACCAAGCTGTCAGCTTGAGACTGGATAGATTTGGGTGGCTCAACCCTTGGGGGGGTGAGCAATCAGGTCTGGAAGAGGGTCCAGAATCCATGGCGGGTATACCAGATGAGGCTGAAGGAAGGGGAACCAAGCTTGTCAAGGCAAGAAGGGGGCTATGAGGATCACTTTGCATTTCAAACGATAGGCATAAAGAAGTCCCGTGGGCCAATCGTGAATCAGATTATCCCACAGGGACTCATCCTTTGGGGGGAATATGGCAAAATGTCTGCTGCTGTTGTTCGATGGAGAGGCAAAAAGGTCGCAACCCGGCTGGCACCAGCGGCTGAACATTTCTGCCGCCACATCAGGATTGAGGGACCACTCGTGGGGCAGGAGAATACATCTGCTCAACTTGTCTGCAATCACGTTGGAGCTCCCCAGAATATGCGTTGCTATCAAACAGCGGTTGGAAGCTATATTCCACTGCCAAATCCTCATGGCCTCTCGACATAAGGGGTAGGACTTAGTTCCTCCTTGCTTGTTGATATACCAGACTACTGACATATTGTCTGACTGAAATGCAATTGTCCCAAAAAGAAGAACTGGATGGAATGCCTGTAACGCTAACAGCACCGCTCTCAGTTCTAGAACATTGATATGTAGGTTGGCCTCCAATGTGGACCATGTGCCTTGGACTGTCTTTTCCTGGAAATTAACCCCTCATCCAATCAGGGAAGCATCCGTGGTCACAATGGCCTTGGGCTAAGGTGACTGGAATGGGCGGCTTCAAAGAAGGCCCTGCTTGCAGGAGAGGGTTATCTGAATCTGGAAACATAGAGGGTGATGATTCGGTAACCACTGAGAAAGAAGAAGACATTGGAGAATTCGCATATGCAACTTGGCAAGAGGCACTATTGGGGATTGAAGCTGCCATGGATCCTAGTGCCTGAAGAATCTCTCTCGCCGAGACTTTGTTTTGACAGCATATCACCCAGAGCTGACGCCTCAATCTCTGGAGTCTGTGAGCTGGGAGTGATACCAGACAGGATCGTGTGTTGAAGACTGCTCCAATGAATTCTATCTGTTGGGCAGGAGCAAGGTTGGACTTCTCCCAGTACACAGTTATCTCCAAAATTTCCACCAGAAAAAGTATGTATTGCAGGGCTGTTACCAGAAGACACTTGGTGGGGATGGTAAAGAGCCAATCGTCCAAATATGGAAACACCCGGAATCCTTGTAGTCTCAAGTGAGCTGTAACCACTGCCATGCACTTGGTGAACACTCTGGTGGCTGTAGAGAGACAGAAAGGCAGGGCACAAAACTGGTAATGATTGGCTCCTAGCCAGAAGTGAAGCAGACTCCTGGAGCGCCTGTCCACTTTGATGTGGTAATACGCATCCTAGAGGTCCATCGAGCACATCCAATCACCCTCCCTCAAAAAAGGGAGAGTGGACTAAACCGTGACCATCTGGAATTTGGTTTGGGTGATAGACTTGTTCAAGCTGCTGAGATTGAGAATTGGTCTCCAGTCCCGTCTTTTTTGGCACCAAAAAATCTTGAGTAAAATCCGGTTCCGCATTGGTCTGGTGGGACTGGTTGGATGACTCTTTTTTGGTACAGCTTTTTTTATTTCTGAAGCTGCCTCTTCCCTTTGACTGGGTGGAATGTCAAGAAGTTTTGTTGAAAGTTTTGGATAGGAAATAAGGAGAATGATATAACCTCTGGTAATTATACTCTGCACCCAATGATTGGTGGTAATAGAGCACCAGGCAGCTTGGTGCAGAGAAACGACCCCTGACTGCTTCCAGAGGCAAGCAATCAGGCAACTCTTTAAGAGCATTGGTAAGACTGCTCAGAGAAAGAGTCTCTGGAGCCTTGGATACGTGGACCACCTCTGCCTCTATAAAGGCACCTTCCAGAATTGTTACCCCCTCTGCCTCTAGGGGTATCATCACCACATGCAGCAAGGAAAGGACCCTGAAATTTTTTGTGCCACTTCTTCCCACTCCTCTGGTTCCTGGAAAAGGAACATTGAGGATTGGAAAAATGCACGCCTATGGCAGACAGGGTCTTGCCATCCTGTTTGCACATGGCTAGCATGTCCTTCACTTTGGAACCAAAAAGGGAAGATGCTTTGATGGAAGCATTCAAAAAGGAAGACTTGAAGGGATTTGCGAGGTCACAAATGCACATCCAGGCATGACGCCTCATAACTATGCCTGAACCTGCAGCTCTAGCCACCCCTTTGGTTGCATGTGAAAGTAACCTCATGGATGAGTTGGAGATTGATCCCAGGGTAGCAAGCTGCGAAGCAAATTTGTCCTGTACCTCATCAGACTCCTGCGAGTGCTCCAGAGAGTTCGGAGATCAAGTCTATTTGGAGCCTCATAAAATGTGCCAAACAGTTCAGGGACAATATGGCAAAGGTCGCTGATGCAAAGACTTAGTCTGTCCATGGCCTGGGACTCACTGTTGGGCAGGTGGATAGCAGGACTCTCTTCAGCTAGACCCTTTTTCGTAGCCGCCACCACCATAGCGTTGACTGGTAAACCTCTGGACCAATGTGGGTTCTCCTTGGGAGGGGAAAGAATTTTGTCAGGTCTCTGAGGGATCGCCTCAATAGAGTCAGTGTTCTTCCATGTATGTTGCACTATGAGCTGGACTAGCTCATCGGCAGGCGGGGTCACCCAAGAGGTAGACGGTCGGGCATGGGAAGCCTGCTGGAACACGGACTCCTCAGAGGAAGGGTTGGAGTGCTTCCAGTCACTCCTCTGCTTCAACATTTTAAGGATGTCTCCAAAGGAGACATCATCAGGGGGTGACCGTGGGGACCCTTCACCGACTCTGTAATCCATGTCTTCTGTTAGAGACTCCTCAAGCAAGTCAACGTGCTTCCTCTTGCATGATCTCTTCCACGGGGATTCCCCAGTGGGGGCTTCCGAGGAGGACTCAGAAGAGTGGGTACCCTGAACAATGGGTTCTTGTGGCTTCCCTGCCTGGTGTCCTGGGCAGGAGGCCGATGGCAGCTGTAGCTCAGGGGGAGTAAACTGGGTTTCTGCCATCAACGGAATGCTTCCAGAAGCAAGTACCCTGTTCAGCACACAGAATGCAGGCCCGCCCCAGAACCGAGAAGGACAATCTCGGAACCAGAGTCATACTCCGCTCCATCAAACCAGCTCCCGAGGATGGAACCTCAAGCCAGATCAGTGCAGATGAAGCCAATGGCACCAAGGATGGAACTAAAGGAACACATGGAACCATGCCTTGAACAGAGGAGCCCACTGCCCAATCACGATATTGAGGAAGCACCAGTTCAGCAGGAACCGAGGACCAAAGGGACAGACCCAGAGCCTCAGTGAGGTCCACTACAGGCACTGAGATGGGGGAGTTCCGAGAAGGACGTCAGAGCAGAAGGTTTCGGAACTGGGATGGCCGAAGGAAGAGAATAAGATGGAGGCCATGGAGAGGTCAACCCAAGTCCTGCCACCAGAGCATGGGTCTTGGAAGGCATGTGTATCCCTCAGGCTGCCAACAGCTGATCCACAAGATGCACCACATCAAGTTCTGAAAGGCTCCTAGTGGATACTCTGGATGGGGAGTCAGGTTGATCTAAGAACAGGCTATACACTTGACTTAGGAATGGGTCTATGGACGGAGAGTACCGGGTCCATGGTGTGTGATCCGCCAGCACCAGTGTCTCGAGTTTAGAGACAGGAAGCAGTGGAGTCAAATCCAGTCTTGTAGTAATAGAGCTCGGTGCAGAAGGGGCACTCGGAGCTGAAATGGGAGGTTCAATCATCAATGCACTGTGCCGAAGTGGCCACAGCTGCCAAAGTTGTAGCAGGCAAGGTGAGGTCTATAGTCGGTGCCAGAGGCAGTATCAGAGCCAGTGACAAAGCTGGCACCAATATAGCAACAGTCAAAGTACTCGGCTCAGACGAGGACGGTGCCGACAAGGCAGATTTATGCTCAGAGGGTAACTTTTGAATTTTAGGTTTCACAGACTTACCCTGGTCACCCGAGGGAGAAGAGGGAACCAAATGGGACCTTTTCTTATTTTCGTAGGATGGGTTGAGACCTTCATTGCAAAAAGGGCCTCTGAAAAAGGAGATTTAAGCAGTCCCTTCAGAATTAGTTTACTCTTGAGCTCGTTCAGTGTGTTGGCTAAAACTTTGGAAATCCCACAGGGAGGCTGCACCAAAAGATGGGGCACCCCCAAGCAATAAGCACAATCATTGTGAGAGTCACTATTAGATAGTTTACCATTACATAAGGTACAGTGTTTAAACTTGATGTACCCCCTTCTTATCCAACATCCTGAAAAAAAATAAACACAACAATTCAAACTTCAGAGGAAGGCAAACTCTATTTTCCCAAGGCAGAAAAAAGATATACATACAAACAGTATATATCAAAAAACCCAATATCAAACACACCAACTAGACTAGAAAGAAAGGGAGAAAGGAATACTAGTGATGGTATTCAAGGAATACCACACGGGTAAAGAGAAAGGGCCGTACCAGCAATGGTACTTAAAAAAGGTTACCAATGGGTAGAAAAAGAAGAGAAAGACCATCTAGAACTTCTGTAACTCGACAAGAAAAAGACTATAACTCACAAATATTAAGAAAGAAACAAGTTTTTCACAAAAAATATCAAAAAAATGTCTACTCAGCTGAGAGCTCAGCTGAAACGCTGCTTTACAGCTATGTGGCAAACGAGATCTGAGGTAACAGGGAGAAGGGCATTGTGGGTAGAAGCTTAGGTCGAGAATTTTTTGGCTGGTGTGAGCTTGGTAATAGGCTGACTCAATTCCGAGGGCTCGGAAATGAACCCATCAGTGATGAATGGAAAGAAGATTAACAACATCAGATCATCTGACATAGAGGAACTCGAGTTAAAGATTTGTTTAATGTTTGTAATAATATGCATGAGATACAGAACTGTTTGGACAAGGAGTTTGGTAGTATGGGTGACCCAATGTGCATGCGGGAAAATGCAGCCAATTTAAAATGTTATAACTGTGAATGGAATACAGGAAACAGTAAGGTATTGGGGTCAACTTATGGATGAGAATCATTTGGTATGCAACTGTAATAAAAGAATATGTGGTCAATGTGGACAAAAGGGATATACCACAAAAAACTTTTAGGTCTACGTGTAGAAAATTTAATTAATTTGGACATATTTGGTTTGCCTGCCCTTTACTAGAAAAGGAAAGCAAATGTCAGAAGAAGAAGAAAATATTTCAGAAAAAAGCCAATGTGATGATAATGTAACTAAGACATTGGTGGAGGAAATATTATGGGAGAGAGAAATGAAGAACAAAAACGTAACTAGTATAGAGAACAATGATGAGAATGAGGTAGGAAATGTTTTACAAAGTTTAACTGAGCAAGATAAAAACAGACATGCAGCACTAAGAAGAGAAGATGGGGAAGAGTAAGAGGGAGAATTTGGGACAGGAGAAAAGTAAGAAGAAAATGACAAATCAGTTGGAGAGAGGGTGCAAAGAAGGAAAAGAAAAACTGGAAATAAAGACAAACAAGAGGTAAGTGATGACTTAGCAATATTAGAATTAAATGTAAATAACATTCAACATTATATCTGAGGTGTGGTAGTCACTTAATGGTATAAAAATAAGTACAGAGGTTTTATGTTTTTTTATATGAGATGTGTGAATGAAGAAAAAAGGAAAACAACTGAGGCAGTATGGGCTGAAATTATTAAATAGTTACTGGGGAGTGATATGTTTCAAGAATAGGACTTTTAAAGTGAAGAGACAGACATTGGATAGGATGGTACAAGTGTGCGGTACATGATATAAGGAAAAAGGAAAGATGTGTACCGATAATTGTAGTTTATGCACATATCAGTATGGCAGAGAGGAAAAAAATGTCTAAGAAATTGAAAAACTTTGCCCTAATAAATATGTCAGTTATTATGGTGGGAGTGTGAAAATTGGGGAAAGATGGGCGAAGGCCGCCAGCCTAGTCAAATAGAATTTGATACATAATTCTATCATTTGTATAAATAAATGTAAAACACAGGCTTGTGTTTTTAAATGAAAAAACACACTGTAAAATGTGAACTTCAAGATTGTTGCAACATTGCCATCTGCTGTAAGGAAAACCAAGCCAAGCATTTCAAATGTTCTTTGAAGTTACAATTATCTAAAAAATAGTGCCAAAGAGACTGGCTGAACACATTCTTTCTATTGTCTTAACTTAAGGAATAATTGTTAGAATATACATGTTCATAGGTTCATAGGTTCATAGGTTCATACTAGGCTATCTGCCCGAGGGCATTTACAAGCCTAGCCCATAGTTTTGTGGCTTACGCCACCCCTTTAGTATGGGGAACTATACCCATTATTTTGCTGTGCCTCTGTTGAGCAGTGACACTGAGGTAATCCCTGGGGTATATCTGCGATCTCCCATCCATTGGTCAAGATTTCTCTTGAACAAGGCCAGCGAGGTGCTCTGCCTCACATATACCGGGATTTTATTCCACAGCATAGGGAGTCTTTGGGTGATGAATCTATCCCTCCAGCACGTCCTATTAATAGCTGTGTCGAGGTTTAAGTCTCCCGCCCTTGTGACTCTGACGGATCTAGATTTTTTGAGGTGAAGCATATTCATCAAATCTGGGTTTGACATGGCCTTGTATGTTAGGCAAAGGTCACCTCTGAGCAAGCGGTAAGCGACTGAATAGAGCTGGAGTTCTTTCAGTCGGGCAGCATAGGACAGATGTTTGAGACCCTTTATCCTTTTGGTGAGGAACTTTTGTGGCCTCTCCAGCTGCTGCAAGTGTCGGGTCAGATACATTCGAATGGGGCATTGTACTCAATCATTGGTCTGATGAGTGATGAGTATAGGAGACTATGACCTCCTTGATCTAGATGAGAATCCTTCATGATAAGGTGGGCAATGTAGAAGGTCTTCCTAACTACTTTAGCTACATGGGTGTCGAATGACAGACTACTATCAACCTGGGTCCCCAGGTCCCTGATAACTTCTTCTGTGCTCAGTGGATTGCCACCTATTTGGTAGCTAGGGGTAACCTTGTTTTTCCGAAGGGTATGACTATGCATTTTATGGCATTTAACTTTAGGCCATGGCTCTGGCACCAGTTATCCGTTTCTGTGAGACCCTTCTGAAGGATATCTGTGTCAGATGTGTTTTCTACTATGGCGCCCAGTTTGCAGTCATCTGCAAACTTTGTCAGCCATAACCCTCCTGTGTTTGCTTGTACTTCTGAAAAGTAGATGCCAAACAAGAGTGGGCCCAGGACTGAGCCCTGTGGTACACCACTTGTGACAGGCTTTGAGTCTGACATGGCGCCAGCAACTCTGACCCTGTGGGTTCTGTCACTCAGCCAGTTTGCAACCCATCTTGTGATGTATGGGTTAACATTTAAGCTGATGAGTTTTTCAATGATACCCGAGTGGGGTATTGTATCAAGGCCTTCGCCAGATCGAGGTAGGCTGTATGGACTGCCTTTCCCTCATCAATGGCTTTGGTGACTGTTTCAAAAAGTCAACCAAGTTTAGAAGGCATGATCTGCCTTTGACAAAGCCAAACTGGGATGGATCCAAAGTCTGCAAATTCCCTATGTCTTTATTTATGAGGTCCATTATGATCCTCTCCATGGCTTTGCAGATAAGGCTTGTCAAGCTAATGGGCCGGTAATTTCCAGGGTCGGTGGAGGCACCGCCTTTGTGAAGTGGGACCACAGTTGCAGTGCGCCACTCCTGGGTGCGTATCCAGAGGTAAGACTATGATTAAACAGCTGTCCTAGCTGTGGGTTTAATTCCTCGTTGAGTTCGTGGAGCACACAGCCGGGGACACCATCAGGTCCCATGGATGCTGTGTTTTTGCTTTGGAGAGCAGTTCTCACTTGGGCGTTGGAGATGTTTGGGGGCTGCAATCGCTTGGTATAGATATCTCTCCTTTTGGGGGAGGGGAAGTTTGCACTGAACCTGTCAGCCAGTATGTTGGCAATGTCTGTAGGATCAGTAATCTTCACATCATTTTGAACTAGTTCTGAGCATATCTGGGAGTTTCCTCCCAGGTTTCTAACATAGCTAAAGAAGGCCTTATGATTATCTTTTGAGTCTTTAGCTATTTTTCTCTCAAAATTTGCTTTGGATGATTTTATGAGAGCTCTTAGTTTTTACTTATAGTGATCAAGGGTGTCTTACCTTTTAAGGATTTTGCTCTATCTTGTAGTAGCTTCCTCCTTTTGTTGTAGAGTTTGTTTATGGCTGGGGTCCACCAGACTGGACGCTTGCCTTTGGTACAAAGAGTCTTTGTTTTGCTTGGGATTGCCTTATCCATGCAGTCCTGCAGGTGCTGGTAGAAGGCATTTGTAAGTGATTCAGCGGCTTGAGTACTGTTTTCTGCCGGCTCGGGGGCCTTAAAGGAGACCACACTAGTCTTTAGAAGTGTGAAGTCGGCTTTCGAGAAGTTCTTTACTGTGGTCTTTTTTATTTCAGGTGGGGGTGGGATGAGGACCTCCAGCGAGATTAGTTTGTGATCTGATCTCACCAGTGAGGGGTATACTTCCGGTGTTGAACATTGTGCTCCCATGTTCGTGATGATGAGATCAAGTATGTTTTCTCCTCTTGTGGGGATGGTGACTAGTTGTTCCATGGCATTTGAGTTTATGAATTCCAGGAACTTTTGGGCTAGGGTGTTTGGGCTTGAGTAGTGTTCCCAGTCTATATTAGGGTAATTGAAGTCACCTAGACATGTAAAATAAAAGACATGTGAAATGTCTTTTATTGTTCTAGTTTCCTGAGCAGGTGTTAGCTAGCTAAATAATGCACTTTGTTTGCCTGGGAACTCCACACTAAGTGTCAAGATGATGTAATGTGAATACTGAGAAAACCTAAGTGTCAAAATGATGTAATTTGGGAGGGCCTTAGCAGAGCTGTTTGTTAGTGTTTTAAAAACTATTGTTCAGTGAGAGACTGAAAGCATTTTGTCTTGGATCATCAACCCCAGCACTGCTTGCTCTTTATGGCTGTAAGTAAGATTATAGAACTGTGTTTTCTCTTAAGATTAGCTAAAGATTAGAAAGTTAGATTAAGTGTTTTTCTTTGACATCAGACCTGTCCTACTGTATTATTTTATGTTTCTGTGTGATCTCTGAATTCTTAGATATCTCTGTGGCATAGTAGTATTGTCTTGTGTTTTAATTGTTTATTATTAAATATTTTAAAAACCTTTACCTGTGGCTGGTTTGTGTAGAGTAGGCTCTAGAGCAGATGTGTCCAACCTGCGGCCCTCAGACCTCTTCCATGCGGCCCCCAACCTCTAACTGAAACATCGATACACGCATGCCCCAAAACACTTTTTTTGTTTTGTGCTTTTCACACCCATGACCTATAAATCTGTCGGTGTGTGCATGCACCAAAGCCCCTTCTAGTTTTGATTTTTTTGCACCAAAGAAGGATATGTGTGTTCCCGTTGTTATTTCGTGCCAAAGAATCAGTGTGTGTTCTCGCTGAAGAGAGACTTGTGTATGGATATGCCATCATTGCCTTTGAAATTGACAGTACTTACCTGTGTTAATAGGTAAGTACGGAGGGAGTGAATGAGTGTGTACATGCATGAAAGCAGAATGTTTATGCATGTGAAAATAGAAGAAGAGTGTGTGTGTATATGTGTGTGTGTATGTATGCATGACAGAGAGAGACACATGTACAAAGAGGCTAATGACTATCAATCTACCTACTGAACACAAATAAGTTAGCTCACAAATATATCGTACATTAAAGGTAGACTTTCATTAAATTGTGGCTTTCCTAACAGAGAGAGTGTTGCATTGAATATGAAATCATACCTCTCAACTGTATGGATTTTCACTTCATCTTTCAATTTGTGTCTTTTTCTTAGGAATAAAATTAGTCATCCAAGGTAATGCAGTTCCAGGGAGTAAGAATGAGACAGCAGCCTAAGGTTAATGGGTCAGTAGTGGATTGACTTTGTGGGACTGTAGCATATAAAGTGGGTCTATATTAGATCACCAAACCTTAGGTAAGTGAACAGTGATTAATAGACCCCCTAAGTGAAAGCTTACAAAACCGAACTGTCAGAACAGCGATTTTTTTCCAAGAGAAAAAAATCACTGTTCCAACAAAAAAAAAAAAAAAAGAAAGCACATTAAAACATGAGATTAAGTGGGGGTCTTCACCCCCCCACACACCCCGACATGGGGGGCTGTGCCCCCCACCCTCCCTACTTATATATACCAAATCCGAGACCACACTACAGTGCCGAAAATGGCAAAGTATCGAAGCAGCCAAGCAAATTCTTTCCCAGGGAAAGAATTCGCTTACATGCCACTTCGATATTTTGCAGTTTCAGTTTTGTCAGTTTGACCAAGATGCATTCGAAAATATGTGTCTTCAGTCTGCTGATAGGAACCCTATAAAGTTGAATTGGTTTTTTTTTTTTTTTTTTTGACAAACAAAAAAAACACCCGGTACTGTTTTGTCATTGGTGGGTTCTAAGCAGTGGCAGATTGGACAACAATAAGTATAGCTTTGGTGGATCATCAATACTGACAAATCAGGTGGGCACAATGTCATTTTTTAAATGTTGGGGGTTTTAATGTGTATGTGTGAGCTTGTGTGTTGGGAGGACTGCAACTGTACATGATTATTAAAGAGAGAGACTTACGGAGTGTGGAGAATGTTATTTGTTTCAAAACCTGATACTTGGGTACGAGGCATGCCAAAAGTAGATTTGTTAAGATATAACTTCTTGCCATTTGCAGTGGCTGGGTATTTACATTTAATGGACAATGCTAGCAGTATGAGTGTGGTCCTGTAGGGATCTGGAGGATCCCAAGTCTACCACTGCCAATGTCTTGTAAAGTGACCTGGAAATGGAGACTGAGATGTTACTGAAAAAATACAGTAAGTGGGCTTAGAAATATAGTTTAATTAAACAAAGTGCACTTGCAATTTGCAGGCCATAATTTAATTTATTTCAGGTAGTCCAGATCCTGGTAGATTGTATCCCATTAGACTTAATTAGGGAGAGCTATCATTCCTGGGAAATAAGCAGCCCTAGTTTCAGTGAAAGCTCTGTGGTTGCTAGCAGGTAGGAAATTGCAGGATGTGGATGCAATGTGTTTTATTTATTATTTTTAATGCACTTGTCATTTCAAAGCATGGTTTTCTTTGTTGAAAAAGAAGGCAGGATTGAATGAGCCATATAATGTTTAACTGACAATGATGGGATAAAAAGAATATAAGTGATGTATAATGTTTGCAGCTACAGTTGTTTCAATGGTGTCTGTGATACTATTTTTGAGCCTGTATCCCACTTTTATTTTTCTCTTTCTCCAGATTTCTTGCTCTAAGGTTGAGAGGTATGGTTCCATACTAAATCAGAAGGTTGTATTTACCTTGGAAGACTTTTCAGCATAATTACGATAAACAGAGCCTTTTTAATATCGTTGCTTATTTCCGATATAAACTGCCATGTAACCTTGCAAATAACCTTCTTATTAACCTACTTTAATTCTTTTGGAATTGACAAGTATGCATCATTGGTTCGGACATAAGCACAGAGTGCTAATGTGACAGCTCAGAAAACTGTCAGTCTGTGAATAACTTCTGCACAAATTAAAATGTCTGAATGTCAAAATGGCTTTAGATTGGATGAAAGTTATATGTTTACTCCAGTATGTAGTATGATCTTAGAGAGTTTATAGATTTCTTATTGATTTACTTTTTGCTGAGAAGTTGTTTGCTAATTTATTGATGCTCCTTTTGGTGGTGAGAAATTAGTTGGATGAGTCCATCTCTAGTATGATTTTTTTTTTTCAGATATTTTTACTTCCAGACAATTTCATTCAGTGAGTGTGTGTCATGTGATTACTGAGGTTGCCTATTTTAGAAGTAGGGGCTCTGTGTGTGTGTGTGTGTGTGTGTGTGTGTGTGTGTGTGTGTGTGTGTGTGTGTGTGTGTGAGAGAGAGAGAGAGAGATTTAATATGTATACTGAATATATTTTTGCAGATGGAATTCTTAGTTAAATAGGCCACTGTTCTTGGGCAAGTAGACTTGAGTAACCAATACTAGATCTTAGCCAACCAGCTAGGAAAGTTTAGTATGTGGATTTTCCATTTGGTTTGTTGATGGCTATGCTACTTACTCAAGGAGTACATTTATCCATCCATTTGTCGTGTTGCTGAACTACATTGTTTGATAATGAGAAGAACTTTTTACAGAAGTTGAAGTTTTTGTATCAAGAACCTGTACATACAGAGTGGCTTGTTTATGTTGCAGTGAAGGCTGTGGTCTTTGTAGTGAGCATTTTAAGTATAACCAGTATTTCTGAGGTAGAGGAAGTCTCTTAAGGCAGGATCTTTCTTAGCCTGGAAAGCAAGCCAATGGTGAAATTTATAGGGGGCAGTGAAAGGCAGAGGAGAGCAAGAAGCTTTTTAGTTTGTTTGGATAACTAAGTTAACTTAGTCCTTTGACCTTTTTTGTCAGAAATGGTTGTAGTCTTTCTTTTGGCAGGGTGTTTTGCTGAGGCACATGCCAAAAGGGGCTTTGCATTCAGTAATGGCTCTTATAAAGGAAGAATACAGAGATGCTTTGACCACCTTGTCCCTGGATGAGATACCCTTACTAATGAGGTGGGCCATGTAAAAAGCTTTCCGTACAATGGAGACATCATGGTGGTCAACAGTTAGGTTTCTATCAACCTGGGTGTCCAAGCACCTCACAACTGATTGTGTGCTTACAAGATTGTTATTAATGTGATAATTTGTGGGGACATCACTCTCCCCAAAGGGGATGATGCATTTTTGGCATTTAGCTTTAGGATATGTTTCTGGCACCAGTCATTTGTTTGGGTGAGACCCTCTTGTAGCTTACTTAGAATTGCTTTATTAAGTCAGTAATGTGAATTCTTTACTTTATTGCAAATTTGTTGGCTTATTTTTGTGTATTATAGTATTGTAGGACTGCTAATGTTGACATTTTACATAGTTGGACTGCTGGAGTGGTTTTCCCAGTGAGAAATGCTAGTGCTGTAGTGAATATCTGTTTATTTGTATATATTAACTAAGATATTAGAGTTAACTGTAAGATTAGAGAATTAGAATTTTAAGGCAAACATTAGGCATTTATTACATTATTCATTGTTCAAATGCACTTACAGTACAGCCAGGAGGTCGACTTTGGTCGCCCGCGGCAGTGAAAGAGTTAACTATATGATATATTTTATATGCGGCCCCAAGAGAATTTCTATTCACTCAATGCGGCCCTGGCAAGCCAAAAGGTTGGACACCCCTGCTCTAGAGTACACTGCATATTTATAGAGTTTACCGTAATAGGCCACTCTAATAAGCCTTAGACTGAATAGTCACATTACCAACTGGATAATAATATTGCACAGTAATAATTGGACACCCTTTCAAGGGCCTTTGGGTAGCTGATAAATTATTAAGCTGGCGGTGGCAGTAATTACTACCGTACAAGTCTGGGTAAAGGGGCACAGCTGGAGAATCTGTCCCAGCCTTTCCCAGGAGTGTTTGTGAAGTTGTACAAATACTTATCTCAAAGTGTGTGGTGTGTCAGCTACCTGGGCAGGGACACAAAGCACTGGTGGGACAGAGAGGGTACTGGAGGTTAGCTTGCCAGCTAGGCTGAGATCTGGACCCTATAGCTGTGCCAGTGGGAAGTCTTACTGGGGACCTGGAGAGCAAGGGAGTGACCAGCCCCAGACTGACTGTGATCTCTGTGTGCACTTAATGGAAATTGTACTTTACTGTGTGTATTAGTTATCCTTTCCTTTTGTAGGAGGTGACCTCCCTGGTGTTAGTGGTGAGGATTGAGGCTCCTCGATTGCTGGGCCACGGCACGGTCGTCACATAGTGGTGGCAGTGGTTGGGATAAGATATCCTCACATCTGTTTGGCAGTGGTGTGGGTAGAGTGAAACCTGTAGCTTATGTACAGTGATCTCTGAAAGTGTTTTGTACTCTAAATCAGCCATACAGAGTATAATCAGAGTTCAGATCACAATTGTTTTATTTCATTTGTTAGCTTAGTTAGTCAGGGTGAGCAGGCAGCATGTCAGCACAGGAATATGGAAAGGTGACAAGGAGCCAGCTGGTGGAGATGTGCCAGGCTAGGGGACTGGTGAATGGAAACCTGACTGAGGCAGACCTGATTGCAGCCTTAGTTACAGCTGTGTCAGAAAACAGCATCCAGGTGGACACTCAGACTGGCAGTGGAGATACAATATCCTCGGAGAATGTACAGTTCAACCTTTATGTGAAGGACAATCAGACTGGTAGTGGAAATACAATATCTTCGGAGAATGGACAGCTCAACCTTTCTGCAGTGGACTTAAAAATCCAGCTGGAGCTAAAAAGACTTGAGTTGGAGGCCAAGCGTTTGGAGATAGAAGCCAAAGAAAAGGAGTGTAAGAGGAAGCATGAGCGGGAAATGCTGACTCTTCACCAGAGTCATGGAGGTAATGGGGAAGGGAGTAACTGAACCCCAGAAGCACAACAGGTCAGTAAATTTCTTCTATAATTTAAAGAGGGGGATAATTTTGATAGTTTCATTCACATGTTTGAAGGGGGTATGCAAACAGTATAGTGTTGACCAAAGGCTCTGGGTACAGTTCCTGCCCCCTTTACTCCATGGGAAAGCTGTAACTTGTATATCACAAATGCCTGACTCTGTTTTGATTATACTGCTGTAAAGAAATGTTTGTTACAATGTTTTAAGCTAACACCTGAAATGTATAGGAAAAAGTTTTGTGAGCATAGACATAAGGCAGATGAAAATGTATGTGAATATGTTGTTGAACTGAGAACTTATTTTCACAGCAGGGTGAGTGGATGTCAGGTCACCACTTTTGAAGGGCTGGCAGACCTTTAGGTGAGGGAACAAGCCCTCAGCACTCTGCCTGAAGACATGAGGAGCTGGTTAGCTGACAGACAATGTGCTACTTCAGATGTTTTGGGGAGGAAGGGAGACCTATCCCTGGCCAGCAGGGCAGCCCTGCACAGGAAGGGGACCGCCAGTACTGCTCATGGGTCTAAAGAAACCCATGGTGGGCAGCACAGACTGCCCCAACAGAATCCACAAGTAGCAGGAGAAGCCACTAGTCCAGCTACACGTTCAGGACCTAGGGTGAAATGTTTTGAATGCAACCAGTGGAGCCATGCGGCATACAGGTGTCCACGGAGGCAAGGTGGGGAACCAAAGGTGAGGGAGCCAGTAAGTGGGAAAGATAAAATGCCAAAAGTAGGTTGTCTTGGGACAACAAGGGTACCAAACTACCACCAGAGGTTATATCCTATTGTAATGAATGGCAAAGAGAGACACAGCCACTGATATAACCATTGTAAAGCCTGCAATGGTTACATAGGAGCACTCCTTGCCTGGGCAGTCTACTCCAGTCAGGGCTTTAGGAGGGATCCCATTCCAAATACCTTTGGCTACGGTTCACCTTGACTGGGAGGGTGGAAAAGAAAGCCAGCAAGTAGGTATGTTTGAGGATATACCTGCAGATGTCTTGATAGGGAATGATTTTGATAGTGCAGTACCCTGCGCTTGTGCAGTTACAAGCAGTCAGGCTTGGAGACAGACAAGCATGTGGGTCTGAGGGATACCCAGACAGACTGCATACTTGCAACCAGGACTGCTGAAGTGGTTACTTCAGGGAGTGAGCTACGCTGTAGCAGTGAGACTGAATGTGAGCCACAGCTGCTTGTGGGTACTGATGCTCCCTTGGACAGGGTAACTGCAAAGGTAGAGGTGAGTAGTAGTACCCAGGCTGACAGCGGGACACCACTGTCAGATGATGCCAAACTTCCTGTGGAAGGGGAGCTGGGAATGGTTACAAGGCGAGAGTTGAGACAGGCTCAGTGCTCAGACCCTACATTGCAAGGCCTGAGGCAGGTAGCTAGGGAGGCACCTGATTCTCAAGGGAAGGGGGAATCTGTATACTGGGACAAAGGGTTACTATACAGAGAGTGGACCCCTGAGGGAGGGCTAGAAGGTGAGAGTACAGCAATTGGTAGTGCCTAGAACCTACCATCTGGCACTTCTAGTCATAGTAACAGCAAAAAAAATCCTCCTGCCCGAAAGGCAATTGCGTGGCTCCACAATATCAATTCCACCAAAAAAACAATGAGCCAGCAAACTGTGAAACTGAACTTATTTAATAATTAGTGCAGCATCAAAAACAAATACCCAGACTGGTTTTGGCTGGTAAAAGACACAGCCTTCATCAGTGTGAAAATAAAATCAAATCAATATTGTTTTATACATCTGCATGCCAATTAAACACAAACCCCCACTGGTTGTTTAAAATTGCTCATTCAATCCAGGTGGAAATAATCCACCTAGCTTAACAATCCATTTTTTCTCTTTAGAATCTAAAATGGAGTGCCAACCTGTTTTGTTTAATTTATTCCCCTTAACTAAATCAATAATCAGAAATGTAAACCTGGCTGATTTATGTGCCATACAATGCTTATATAATGCATTACTGGATTTTTTGTTTTTAATATTACTTATATGTTCTGAAATTCTCAACCTAAGTGGACGGATGTTTGACCAATATAAAAAGATCCACAAGTGCATGTGGCTAAGTATATTAGCCAGTCGCTACTGCAATTGGCAAAAAATTTGATATCATACACAATACCACAATTTTTACTCGTGAACTGCTTGGACTTGGATATTTTGTCACAATGTATGCAGTGACCACATGGAAAACATCCAATAAGTGGTTCACCTGTAATGGTAGTTTGTATCTCCTGAGACCAAGCTCTAACATGAGAATGTTTATAATGACTGAAAAAAGATGCCAAATTTTTACCTTTGCGAAAGGAAAACAAGCACCTATCTGGTAACATATTAGATAAATCCTGATCACACTGCAGTATATTCCAATGTCTGTGTATACTATTAATAAGTGCATCAGAATTCCTTGCATATGTAGTAACAAATCTCATAGGTTGTGGGTTCCATTCTTCACGTGTTTTGTATACCAATAAATCATCCCTCTTCAGTGTGTTTGCCCAATTGCTGGCCTGCAGAACATGTCCCATATGATATCCCCTAGATTTGAATCTGTATGTCAAATCCTGTCTATATTCTTGAAAAGAAGATTCATGAGAACAAATCTGCCTCATTCTAATATATTGGGATTTATGGATATTTTTGGCTATATGAGGAGGATGAAAGCTGGATGCATGGAGGGCAGTGTTAAATTGTGGATACTTTCTGAAAACCTGCGTGCTTAAGGTGTTATCTGATAGTCTACTGATGTGAACATCAAGAAAAGTAATAGTATCTGCATGATAATGGACTATAAAATGCAGGCTCCATTTGTTCTCATTCAAATAAGATATAAACTCCATCATATAACCCACATCAGTCCTCCACACCATCCAGCAATCATCCAAATAGCGTCTCCAAATGTCAATTTCATCCAGGAACAGGTTATGGCTGTTGTCATAGATAATTTGTTCCTCAATAAAGGCCATAACTAAATCAGCATAGATGGGGGCAAAGGATGCCCCCATGGCTGTGCCCTTAGTTTGCCAATAACATGTATCCTGGTAAAAAAAAAGACATTATTGGTTAGGACATGTTCCGTCAGGCCTATAAGGAAGGTATTAAAGCCAGGCTGATATAAGTCAGCCACATGCAGCCAATACCCAATGGCTTCCAGCCCAGCCCAATAAGGGATGTTAGTATACAAAGCACTAACATCGAGTGTGCACATAAGCCATCCCGATTCCAACTGAGTTTCTGAAATGATTTTAAGGAACTCTGTGGTGTCTTGTAAGCGAGAACGTACCCAACGTAGCAAAGGTTTTAAATATTTTGTAAGAAAAATTGACAAAGGTTCAGTAATATATCCTTTTCCTGACGCAATTGGTCTACCAGGTGGATGAACAGGATCTTTATGCATTTTTGGTAAGAAATAAATGTATTGATTAGCAGAATCATGAATCATATGTTGTTGCATAACCCTATCAGTAATAATACCTTCCTCCCTAGCTAATAACAGAAAATCATCTATCTGCTTCTTAAATCTAAAGGTGGGGCTGATAGACATTTCTGAGTAATAACGTTTATCTTTAAATTGTCTTTTGGCCTCCATGTCATATTGTGACCAATTCATTACTACCACTGCCCCACTTTTATCAGCAGATATGATGACAATATCCTTATTGTTCTGTACTTCCATAAGAGCATCTTTTTCAGTCCTAGAAAGATTATTAGGTTTAAAAGAAATATCAGAGCTTCGATAGTGTAGATCTTTGAGGACACTGCTCTAAAACTGATGCACTGTAGGATGCATAGGGGGAAGATACCTAGATTTATGATACACAAACGTATCATTATCACTATTGTCATCTGAGTCACCAAACTGCAACTTAAGATTAAGTATTCTACAACAAGACATTACATCTTGTGCCGAAATATCTTCAGTGACCACAAAACCAGGAATAAAAGTCAATCCTTTATTCAAAATGGACATATGAGTTGTTGACAAACTGAAATCTAAAATATTCAGAACATTAACATTTCCATTTACTTCTGTATTGCTAATTTCAGGAGACCTTGTATATTGTTGATTTTTGCAATGTTTCCTACCTCCTCATTTGTATCTTGGCCTAAAGGGACTTGAACCGTTGTCTTTTTGGGGGTCGGTGAATCTGATGTATGATGCATGTCATTATCTGTACAAGAAGATAGATCATCAGTCGATGATCCATTTTCAACTGAACGTTTCCTGAGAATGGATCTAGGCCTTTTGTGTTTCGGGGTCCTATATTGACCTTGTATAAATCTGACCTGTTTGTTGGTAATACTAAATGGGTTACCACCTTGATAATCCAACTGATCTCATGGGAATTTTTTAAGTTTCCTAATTTAAGTTGTTCCTCAAGATTGCTTAAATCAGTGGCCACCTTATTCAAATTTCTTATAAAGAAGGATTCCCCTTCAAATTTCTGTACCTCATTACATAGTTCTGTGACCTCACTAATCTCACGGTCAACCACTCTATCATGGTACTTGCCCATGGCCTCAACAAAGACAATAGTGGCTTGCTGCTGAATGGCTCCCCACTGACTGCTGAGCTCTTCATCAGCCTCACTAACATGGGGCTGTGTTCTAATCATAAGCCCCCTAGGTGTAATACCCTTGGCCATATAGGCCTTAGAGAGCTTAGAATGCCAAACATGTGACCTTAATGATCTCATGTGCTTATGCAGTTGATCAAAAGCCAGTCCACAGCTTGCCTCAAGGCCCAAGGCTGTCTCACTTCCACCATTGTTGGTTTTTGTGCCTAAACCAAATACCCCAAGATCTTCTCTGTCAGCTGACAAGCCAGATACAAGTCTGGTTAGATCCATAATTTGAACTTACAATAGTTCACTATACAGGGTGTATCTACCTATAGCAATTGCGAATAAAGAACCCAACAATATTCCACTTGTTCCCAATTTGTTATTCGATCACACAAGTATGGAAGTGGTTATGAATATTGGCAATAATAGCACTTACAACATCCAAAGTAATGCTATGCCAATATTAATTAGCTATATTCAATCAATTACCCAAAGGCAGGGAGCAATAATAGCCACAAACTTGGCCAAAACCTGGCAAAAAATAAATTAAATTAAAGCTATGCTCCACCACCCAGGTAACAATGACTGAACTGTAAAACATTGAACCATTGCTATAGGTACTTAATAAAATCATCCATCAAACTCAAATTTTTTAGTGGTTTGAAAGCTGACAAACAAGAACAAACAAAAATAACCACTCTAAGCACAAACAATTATGGTCAAAATCACGCCCAGGTCCTAAGCAAGCTGTGATCAAAAAATGAGACCCAAACCGTCAGAGTGAGCCACCCAGCAGCAAATTCCAAAAACTAAAGTAAATCTTACAAAGAGGATTGATTAATAGTTGTACCATAAATCGGAACAACTAATGCCAGTTGTAAAAACTATGCGATGTGTACAAAAATAAATATATAGCTCACTACTGCTATACAACAGATCTTCATAACAAGTATATACTTGATAAAATAATAGTGAATAGAGGTTCAGCAACCAAAGGCCCTTAGAGTCCAAACCTTAAGTAATATATAATACACGTACTGAAGCACTGATATACACACCAGAAACAACTAAAAAATGTTAATTGGCAACAACATAACCAACATGAATATTAAGAACAATTATATGTATTTCCACCCAACCTAACCAAAAAGATCAGATGTAATATAGATAATTTCCCAACAAAGGTAGTTTGACAATAAATTCTAAAAAGTGAATAAACATCCACTAATATTGGGATAATTATGTTGTAATTCAAGCCAATCCAGTATTAAACCTGTAGAACGAAACAAGGTGAAGCCTTAAAAGAACCCTAAACCACTATAATCATATGTAACCAACTCTATTAGACCCAGTCAAGTGTAAATATTAGAAGATGTTGTAAAGAACATAACCAGCCATCCATACTAGTAAATAAAATAGTACGAAACAATAATGCCAAAACAAAACATATTTATAAGTCCATTCAGTTCAAAGATGTTTAACACCAACGACTTTTACGTCGGGCTTCAGAGAACTTTCCAATAATCCCAACCAATGTCAGACGCACCACCACTAGTACCTTCGATGTTCCACATCAACAGTCACCATAAACGTCTTGGCCAATTCAGAAAAATAGTGAAAAAATAGTCAACAAAGGCCCACTTTTAATCGGAAAACCAAATTTGTAAAAAACTGTCATCTGAATTTTCAGAAGAAACACTGATAGTCCCGAATGATGTGGGCATACAAATTTGTAGAAAATTGTACCACCATAATATTTCCAATGGCCCAAAGTTATTACAAACAGTAGACAAAAGATAGCTCCGTTCGTCCGTTGTAATTGAGACTGCAATCTCAGTATATAAAACCCAAGAGTTCTATATAAATCCAGAAAATAGCAGATATTTGGCCAAAATCTGAAAACAAATGGGCTCGACAGTACCTGTTCAATGCTTGAAGAGCTTACTCAACACTTCAGAGGGAGAATAACAGCATAGTTGTTGCCCATCCTGCTGAATCATGTCGACTGCACAGAGAACCACTGCAAAGAAAACCAATACAGCATCCATTCACGATGGTAGCAATATAATCCAGATGCAGAAAAGGAATAAATGTCCAAAGAAAGTCAAACGAAACAACCAAAAATTTGGAATAACCAATATGTACATAAGCTGCAGATAAGACCATGCAGCCTACATCAGTTTCACAGGCCCCCAGCAGGAAACAAAAACTAGTGTAACAGCAAAAAAGATCTTCCTGCCCGAAAGGCAATTGCACGGCTCCACAATATCAATTCCACCAAAAAAAAAAAAAACAATGAGCCAGCAAACTGTGAAACTGAACTTATTTAATAATTAGTGCAGTATCAAAAACAAATACCCAGATTGGTTTCGGCTGGTAAAGACACAGCCTTCATCAGTGTGAAAATAAAATAAAATCAATACTATTTTATATATCTGCATGTCAATTAAACACAAACCCCCAATGGTTGTTTAAAATTGCTCATTCAATCCAGGTGGAAATAATCCACCTAGCTTAACAATCCATTTTTTCGCTTTAGAATCTAAAATGGAGTGCCAACCTGTTTTGTTTAATGTATTCCCCTTATCTAAATCAATAATCAGAAATGTAAACTTGGCTGATTTATGTGCCATACAATGCTTATATAATGCATTTCTAGCCATAGCCCATGGTATTCATTTTGCAGGTCATATGGGCATAAAACTTACAAAGAGGAGTATTATGCAAAACCTCTATTGGCCTGGAATTTCCAGAGATGTAACAGGGCACTGCAGGACTTGTGAGCAGTGCCAAAAGGTAGGCAAGGCAGGAGACAAGGTGAGAGCTCCTTTGATGCCTTTGCCTGTGATTGAGGAGACATTTCAGAGGGTAGCTATGGATATTGTGGGTCCTCTGAGTACCCCAAGTTCCACAGGGCAAATGTATATCCTAGTGGTAGTGGATTATGCTACATGATACCCTGAGGCAGTGGCTTTGTCCTCCATTGAGGCAGAGAAGGTGGCAAATGCTTTGTTAGGGATTTTCAGCAGGGTAGGTTTCCCAAAAGAAATACTGACTGACCGAGGTGCCAGTTTCATGTCAGACCTGCTGGCTTGTCTGTGGAGGTCCTGTGGGATGAATCACATGAAGACCACCCCCTACCATTGCCAGACTAATGGTCTTGTTAGGAGGTTAAATTCTACAATCAAGTCCATGCTGTGGGCATTTGCAGATCAGTTTAATATGGAATGGGACAAATATCTGCCCCATCTGTTGTTTGCTTACAGACAGGTTCCCCAGGAATCCACAGGTTTTTCACCCTTTGAGTTGCTGTATGGGCATAGGGAAGGAGACCTCTAGATTTAATTTGAGATGAGTGGGAAGGTGTGTGTGAGTCTTACAAGAAGTATGTTGTGGCATACACCCTAACCCTCAGGAAACTCATTGGCTTGGCCCAGGAGAACCTGGCAGAAGCCCAACAACAGGAAAAGGTGTGGTATATGACAGGAATGCTCGAGCTAGAGAATATGCTGTGGGGCAGCAGGTAATGGTTCTCATTTCTGTAAGACACAACAAGTTGCAAGCAGCTTGAGAGGGACCCTATAAGGTGGTAAGGAAGGTAAGTGATGTTAATTGCATGGTGGAAGTGCTAGGCAGATGGCAGGGGCACAAATTGTGCCATGTTAACATGATGAAACCTTACCATGATAGGTAGGCTCTTGTGCTGAGCGTTTGCAGTGGATTACAGGAGGAGTCTGAGGGAGATTCTGGGGACTGATCTCCTCAGTGAGGCTCGGGCTGACACCTCGGTGGAAGGGGTAGCAATATCCCAGCAGCTATCTCTTACCCAGTTTTGAGAAATCTGAGCAGTGTTGCAGGAATATGGGGACGTGTTCACTGGGAAACCAGGATGCACCCATCTGGTGCAGCACCAGGTGGATACAGGACCCCAAAGGCCTATTAGGCAGGCTCCTTATAGGGTGCCTGAGAGAGTCAGACAGACTCTGAGGAAGGAGGTACAGGAGATGTTGGAACTAGGGGTGATTCAAGAGTCCAACAGTCCCTGGACCTCACCAGTGGTGTTGGTGCCAAAGAAGGATGGCAGCACCAGGTTCTGTGTGGATTACAGGAAATGAAATAGTCACACAGAGTCAGATGCTTACCCCATGCCTAGGACAGATGAGGCCCTAGAGCAGCTGGGTGGGGCTAAGTATCTTACAACCACTGATCTTACAAAAGGTTACTGGCAGGTGCCCTTGACTCCCAGTGCTAGAGTGAAGTCAGCCTTTGTGACTCCTTTTGGCTTGTATGAGTTCACAAAGATGCTCTTTGGGATGAAGAATGATGCAGCAACTTTCCAGATGCTGGTGGATAATATCCTAGCAGGAGCAGGAGGGTTTGCCCTTGCTTACCTAGATGATCTTGCCATCTACAGCCATTCCTGGCAAGAGCACCTTCAGCATGTCAGGAAGGGGCTGGGCAGACTACAGAGGGCAGGGTTGACAATTAAGCCGAGCAAATGTCAGGTGGGTATGGTAGAAGCCTCCTACCTATGACATAGAGTAGGGAGTGGTAATATATGGCCAGAAACTGCCAAAGTGGAAGCTATTCAGGCATGGCCTGCACCTGTTACCAAAAGGCAGGTGAGGGCATTCTTAGGGACAGCAGGGTACTAAAGAAAGTCCGGCCCTAGTTATAGTGCCACAGCTGCTCCCTTCACAGACCCGAGAAGGAAGAACAGGCTAGATAAGGTAGTGTGGACCCCAGCATATGAGCAGGTATTCCAGAAGCTTAAAGAAGCTTTGGGAGGACCCCCTGTGTTAGCCAGTCCAGATTACAGCAAAGAATTTGTTGTGCAAGTGGATGCTTTGAACCATGGGGTAGCTGCTGTACTTAGCCAGATTTCTTCAGAGGGGGAAGAGCACCCAGTGGTTTATCTCAACCGTAGGCTCAAAACCAGGGAGGAATGCTATGCAGCTATAAAAAAGGAATGTCTAGCTATAGTGTGGGCACTGCAGAAACATCAGCCTTATCTGTATGAAAGAAAATTCATCTGTAATGACTAATCACAACCCTCTAATATGGTTAAACAGAGCCAGTCAGCAAAATGCCAAGTTGCTAAGATGGAGCCTGGGGTTGCAAGCATATGATATGTCAGTGCAGCACTGCAGTGGGATTAGCAATGCCAATGCAGATGGGCTCTCAAGACAGGGAATGGGGTGAGTTACCCTCAGATAGACCTACCCCTCTCAAGGGTCACTTGAAAAACTAGTTTGAGTTCTCCAAGGGGGGGGAGATGTGAAGATTGGGGAAAGATGGGCAAAGGCCACCAGCCTAGTCAAATAGAATTTGATACATAATTCTATCATTTGTATAAATAAATGTAAAATACAGGCTTGTGTTTTTAAATGAAAGAAAACACTGTAAAATGTGAACTTCAAGATTGTTGTAACATTGCCATCTGCTGTAAGGAAAACCAAGTCAAACATTTCAAATGTTCTTTGAAGTTACAATTATTTAAAAAATGGTGCCAAAGCGACTGGCTGAACACGTTTTTTCTATTGTCTAACTTAAGGAATAATTGTTAGAGTATACATATGAAATGTCTTTTACTGTTGTGGTTTCCTGAGCAGGTGTTAGCTTGCTAAATAATGCAGTTTGATTGCCTGGGAACTCCAGACTAAGTGTCAAGATGATGTAATATGAATACTGAGAAAACCTAAGTGTCAAAATGATGTATTTTGGGAGGGCCTTAGCAGAGCTGTTTGTTAGTATTTTAAAAACTATTGTTCAGTGAGAGACTGAAAGCATTTTGTCTTGGACCATCAACCCCAGCACTGCTTGCTCTTTATGTCTGTAAGTAAGATTATAGCACTGTGTTTTAAGATTAGCTAAAGATTAGAAAGTTAGATTAAGTGTTTTTCTTTGACATCAGACCTGTCCTACTGTATTATTTTAAGTTTCTGTGTGATCTCTAAACTCTCAGATATCTCTGTGGTGTAGTAATATTGTCTTGTGTTTTAATTATTTATTATTAAATATTTTAAAAACCTTTACCTGTGGCTGGTTTGTGTAGAGTAGGCTCTAGAGTACACTGCATATTTATAGAGTTTACCGTATTAGGCCACTCTAATAACCCTTAGACTGAATAGTCACATTACCAATTAGATAATAATATTGCACAGTAATAACTGGACACCCTTCCAAGGGCCTTTGGGTAGATGATAAATTATTAAGCTGGTGGTGGCAGTAATTACTACCGTATAGTCTGGGTAAAGGGGCATAGCTGGAGAATCTGTTTCAGCCTTTCCCAAGAATGTCTGTGAAGTTGTACAAATACTTATCTCAAAGTGTGTGTGGTGTGTCGGCTACCTGGGCAGGGACACGAGCACTGGTGGGACAGAGAGGGTACTGGAGGTTAGCTTGCCAGCTAGGCTGAGATCTGGACCCTATAGCTGTGCCAGTGGGGAGTCTTACTGATGACCTGGAGATCAAGGGAGCAACCAGCCCCAGACCGACTGTGATCTCTGTGTGCACTTAAGGGAAATTGTACTTCACTGTGTGTATTTGTCATATTTTCCTCTTCTAGTAGATGACCTCCCTGGTGTTAGTGGTGAGGATTGAGGCTCCTTGATTGCTGGGCCAGGGCACGGTCATCACAGGGAGATTTTAACTGCAATGTGAGAAAGGTGAGGGGAGATAACAAAATATATTAAAGTATAAGTCATTAGATATGTAGGGCTGAAAATACAAACAAAAACAGAAAACAGACATACAAATGGGGTACTTTTGGAATTGAAATAGATTATACAGTTTATTCAAAGGTTATGAAAGAAATAAGTGGGGTAGAAATGGTTGAGTTTTCAGATCATGGGTACATTATAGAAAAATATGTTTCATGATTACTCTTCACTAAACACATATTAGCTTGTAGTTTCTTCACAAATTAATCAAATAAAAGGTTTATGATCTGTTATATCAAAGGAAAAATGAAAAACATGCATAATTATGAATTAAATATTTTCATATATGTAGTAGCCTTATATTTTCAAGTGTCTTACAATTGCATTCTCTCTATAAGGAAGCTGTAGTGTACTGACAGATAAATGAAAAAGTAAGTGCTGAAGGAGTTAAGGGATGTTATGTTATATTATGCTTGAAGAGCCTAGTGTCAGAAAGTTAATGAAAATGTGCCAGGGATCTGTGAAAATCAGATTAATCAGCTGTAAGCTCTGGACTTCTCAGGCTGGGGGATGAGTCTTTGCAAGGCTGTATGCGAGGTAGTGTAAACTGGTACTGAATATCACAAAGTTGAAGAGTAGTTAATTTTTAATGCAGGTTTATATACGTTTTAAAAGGCATATTTGTGAAATGGTCATGTGAAACTGTACGTGAGAAACATGAGGAATGAGAAAGTTCTAAATACACTGATTTGTTGAAAGTAATGTTACGTCAAAGCTCTGCATGCAAGAAATTGATAAGAAAAGGCATTTTTTTATTCTGAAACTAATCTGAAACTTTTAGTAGGCAGTCTCCCAGCACTATTTATGGAATAAACTTGTGCTTTTGCACATCCTGAAGCATCATTCTTGACAGAGTCAAAAAGGTAAAAATTCTTGGTTATTTAATTTTCTACTTTTAACAGTTGGTGCCTAGAGTTGGAGTCTGAATTTTTTTTCAAACATCTTTATTAAATGTTCACATATGACAAAGGCAATCTTACATTTATACAATTGAAAAACATACAAAATAATACCACTTTAGTTGCAAACAGTTTACATCACAGACAATATTGAAACAACTGCAGCTGCTAACATCAGACATCACTCACAAACCATCCAGTCATTGTCAGTTAAGCACTAATATGGCTCACTCATATCCTGCCTCTCAAACCTTTTTCATGCATATACTGTTCCCACAATTCCCAACTCTTCCCATGTAGCTTGCTCCCTCCCCCCTCCAAAGATCCCAACTCCAATAGTTCCATCCCAGTCACCACATTCACCACTTTGGATTCTTATTACTGCAGGACAGTGTAAAATAAATTACAAGGGCCCAATACAGAAAGTTATTCTGTGAATTCCACACTGTTTTGTATGAAATAGTCAGAGATTCAGATACCTAACTATTCCAGCTGTGCAAACATGCTAGACTAGGTGGAGAAAATTGATTTGTGTAAAATGTTTTTCTCTCAACACCTATCTGCCTTCATTATCCCAATCAATACTGAAGCTGTAAAGTTTGATCTCGTGATGGATGAAAGCAAGGATGTGCTGTGGGAAAAGGCTGGTCTAAAACCTTTTTATCTGTCATTGCACAATGACAGAATGTTTACCCTTCCTCCCCGAAAGGTGTGTGAATTAATGTAGTCATTTTTCTTCTGAATTACCAGGATCTAGGATCCACAAGGTAAGTCTTAATAGGGAAAATGGGAACAAAGTTAAGCAGGCAGGATCAAATCCCTGCAAAGGGGAACACCTGCATATTTTATGTATCATAACTATGGAAATGAAAGTTGTAAGTATTTGAATGAGTGGTTTCAGTTTACTAAAAATTGCCCTGGTGAAGTATTTCCATTAAATGAAACACGATAAGGATAAATTAGGGAATTTGATGGGAGTTTTGAAAGAAAAGAAAAACAAAGTAAGTGGGGAACAATGGGCAGTATTTTATTCTTGGTATGCTAAAGCTCTTAAAAGGGAAAAGGAATCAGCATTAAAGGAATTACAAGATACTAATAAGAAGTTGCTACAACAAGTGAAAGAGGTCAAGAAGAGAGTACAGACCAGTAAAAAGGGATGCCTTTACCTTGTCTTGGCAGGCATGGAAGAAACTGGAGATGGCTAAAAAAGAGAAACTACAGAAGAGGACGATAATTCACCAGTAGCTACTGCACTCTCACCCCCATATGTACCAGTATGTGTAGCTCCTGGGCACCAGGTCAGTGTGGGACTGTTACATCTCAACCTAGTTTCCTTTTCAATTCTCATCTTCAGAACAGACATCTGCAGTCGGGGAGGTTTCTTCTTTTTCTTCTTCTTCTCATTTCCAACAAGGCTCTACCTCTCCAACAAGAGCAGTAGCATTTGATACACCCAAAGCCCATCACACATCCTCACATGACAGGGTATGACAAGAATTTGTTGCCCCTGGAGAGAATCTTTTGGCTTCTCTTAGAGAAATATCGGGGGCTAATAATAGAGAGCTTGTTCATCACCCTTAGACCCTTCCTGGTTTGTGTACTATGTCCAAAGGTTTTACAAATATGTTACAACACTACTTTGATAGATTTAAAACAGCTGTTTCTGGTAGTCACTTCAGATGAAATAAGAAAACAGTTACTTGAAAAGGCTGCAGTAACAAAGTTTACTCTCTCAGGGAATGCACTAATAGACAAAAGGACAGGGCTGTTAAATAAAATTACAGAATTTTGTCAAGTTAGGATAGACTGGTCTAAAATACAAGCATATAAGCAAAATAAAGGGAAAGCCCCTGCAGATTATATGAGTCATCTCAAAGCAGTATTTGCTAGTCATTCAGGAGTACCAGATCCAAAAGAACAAGCAAAGCCAGATATTGCAGCTGCTTTTGTGCAGAGTCTGCAAGCCCCTGTACAAAATCAAATAAAGCAAGTGCTTATAGACTGGTAGGGAAAAGACTTTAAGTCCTTATTAAGGGCTGCAAATCACTGTACTGAATATCAGGAAAAACAGAGAAAGTATACTGAGGATAAGCTGTTAACACTGCAAATAAGGTAGTTAGAAGTCCTAAGGGGACAACGCTAAGGCAGGGGAAGGTGGAGATGAATTGCTAGGGGATTTATTAAGAGTGCTGGGTTGAAGGGAACAAGGTGCAGCTGGATGGCAACAAGCTAGCAGTGCCCCTCCTACCTCATCTAATGGATCTTGCTTCAATTGTGGAGAAGCAGGACAATGGAGAGGAGAATGCCCACATAAGCAAATGCACAGAGGCAAAGATATCTGGACTGACTGGCAGCTAAATTATAACAATGTGCATTTCCTCCACCACCTCCTCAAACTGGAGTCAAGAATCACCATACTGACTGTTGAGTCTTTCATTTTTTCCCAGTTAGGGGTCGCCACAGCGGAACTCCGGTCCGCTAATGATTGGCAGTAGATTTTTACGTGCCGAGTTGCTGATTATGTCAAAATAATGAAACAGAAATAAATCTTGATCCACTGCTGCCAATAGATCAAAAGGTACTCTGTGTTACGGTAGAAATAAATTCCAAAGAAATTCCTTTCCTAGAGTACACTGGAGCCATTAAGTAAACGTCACCTTAGATAGTCAGATACCAGTATCAAAACCTAAAGTAAAGGCAGTTACAGTAATAAATGCTACTGTTGCGTATCCTGTTTCAGAACCTATACCCATTTCTTTAGGACCGATTGAAGAATGGCCATCTTTCTTTTTGAGTACCACAGCACCAGTTAAGTTGCTAGGAAGAGACCTGTTATGCAGGTTGTACTATTTACTGTATACCAGAAGGAGTGTATTTGGATGTTCCAACAGAATAACAGGGGGACGTATTGGCAGTCTTAGCATAAGCTGAGGAACAGCCTGTTGAAGGGCTACAGACAAATGAAGAACTGTTGCAGCAGGTACCCCAACGTATGGACTAAACATGCTAATGAAATAGATATATTAAAATCTGCAGAACCGGTAAACATAAAATTAGATCCATGTAAACCTCTCCCTAGAGTTCCACACTATCCACTGAAACCAGAAGCAGAGCAGGGAATCAAACCTGTAATTCAGACCTTAATACAACAAGGAATAATATTGCCAGCTAATCACCCTTGGAATACACCTATTCTCCCTGTAAATAAGCCAGGAAAGGATACTTATAGGTTTGTGCAAGAATTCAGGGCCGTAAACAATGCAGTACTGCCAACTATTCTTGTGGTTCCAAATCCAGCAACAATACTGAGTTGCATACCACCTACAGCAACATTTTTTTCTGTGCCACATCTGTGTTCACCATTCTATTCTATACATATCCACCCTGAAAGAAAGTTTCTGTTTGCCTTTAGTTATAAAGGGCTGCAGTATAAATGGACATGGTTATCATTGGGATGCAATGAATCACCATTATGAATATGGCCCACACTTACATAATCTCACACAAACTCATAATTAATGATAAAAAGAAAATAACACAATTCCTAAAAATATGGAAAAATATTTTAAACCACATATTAGAATAATAAATATCTATGTTATAACTATGTAATTACCAGCATTATTTGGTATGGAAGACCCTCTGTCTAATAACTTTGAAATAAAATCTCTAAGCAACATAATTCATTGATTAGTAAAAGTTTATCTCTCAGCTATTAGTGGCACTATTTGTACAGCTGTAAATAAAAGGTTTAATTTACTTCTTATATTATCTACTGGTCACCTTTTGTTTCCTAATATTATGTCTATATTACCTCAATTTATTTAGATAAATGTCTTATTGTGTTGGCTAATGTCATTTACTATACAGTAGATAATCAGTTCTTTTTTCTTCTGTCATGACAGGATGATATAGGCATTTTATGTTAAATGTCTGTATAATGTTTTTCATTTTCTTTCATTGTATACTGTTTTTTTTGTCATTGTTGTTAACATTTAAATCTGAAAATGCAATAAAATATAAGTTGGAAAAAAAATGTAAGATATAACATTTTCAGGTGGGTCTATGTAAGTGCAATATGTAGATGATTTACGAAGCAGCGTCTGATTCTTTTCAGCAGTGTCAGCAGGACACATTATATCTTTTAACTATTCTTGCAGGAAAAATGACACAAGGTGCCAAGAGAATAATTACAGCTATGATCATCTCAGGTACATTGTCTTTATCATCTGATATATTAGGGTAGCAGGCAGATGCTACCATCTCGTACTAAGGTAATAGTTAATGCCCTGCAACCAACTACCCAGCGTCAGCTTAGATATTTTTTAGGTGTGACAGGATATTGCAGACAGCAAATTTCTAACTATGCAGAAATTGCTAAGCCTTTGACAAATCTTTAAAATAGAATACACCAGAGCCCCTCCCTTTGAAGAGTGAGGAGGAAAATTAATTTCAGAATTCAAAGCGAGCTTTAGTTACTGCCACAGCTTTAGGGTTACCAGATTATGGAAAGACTTTCATTTTATTTTGACACAAAAGAAATGGATTAACTTACAGTACTTGATTATATTGCAAAAGGATTTCCACCATGTTTAAGGGCAGTGGTCACTGCCACCATTCTAGTCAATCTTGCACAATCACTGGTGCTCAGGCACAGTCTTACAGTAGCCATCCATCATTCTTTGTTACCTTCTGCTGAGGATGGTGAAGAGCATGACTGTGTGGGTATGGGTGTTTGTGTGTGTGTGAGACTGTCTTCTCCTAGGAACGAATTAAAGAACACTCCTCTACCCAACGCAGAACTGGACCTATTTGTGGATGGTTCCCATGGAAGAGACTGAAATGGAAATTTGGTCACAGGAATATCTATTTGCACCAAGTAACAATGTTTTGCTTCAAGAAAGACTAGAAAATGTATTTTCTGCCCAGGTAGCTTAGTTAGTGGCTCTACAAAGGGCTTGTGAGTTAGCCAAAGACAAAGTTGCCAGTGTCTACACCGACAGTCACTATGCCTTCTGGTGTAGTGCATGATTTTGGGCAACTTTGGAAGCAGAGAGGACTTTTAACTTCAGCAAAAACTCAGATTAAACTTTTTTTTATGTCAATGCTGTTTTAGATTCTCTTTTGTTACCTAAAGCAGCAGCAGTAGTTAAATGGAGTGCCCATCAAAAGGGTATAGATTACTGTTTCAAAGGGAAATAATTTATCAGATCAAACTGCTAAGCAAGTTGTAAAATAACTTTGCCCAAAATTACATGTGATGTTATTGCAATTATCTAACAGTGATGATGTTTTTGATTTTAAGAAAAAGCTGAAGCATCACAGGAAGTTGTTCAGAGGTAGCTTAAAAATGGATGAAATAAATCTGCCAATGGGTGACGGCAACATCCAGACAGCCGAAGTTGGTATGCCTCTCATATCTCCTCTTTGATACTTCAGTAGGTTAATAATTGTACAGCATGTTAAGAATACAATATTAGCAAAAATTTGAATGTTAAAGCTGCATGTTTACCACCATCATGGGGACCTTTTGTTAATGTGCAGCTGGATTTTGCCCAGATGCCAAAGGTCCATAATTTACACTATGTTTTAGTACTAGCCTGCATGTTTTCTACATGTGTGGAAGTTTATCCATTTCATAAGGCAGATTCTGTAACAGTTCTTAAGAAACTTCTTTTTAAATTCATTCTTAGATTTGGTGTACTTTGCACTATCAATAGTGATCAGAGAATACATTTTAATAATTCTCTGACCAGAGAACTATGCAAATTTTTTAGCACTAGGTTAGGTCTTCACTCTTCCAACCATTCACAGTCATCTGGATTAGTAATAATGAAACCATAATCCTGGGAGATGTTAATATTAACTGGACCACAATTCAATCCCCCACTAACTGTCTAAATATAAACCTGTATAACTTCACTCAGCTTATTAACTCAACAACTAGACATTCAAAGGACTTCCACACTGGAAGCATGTTAGACTGGATTCTAGTTTCTCATTCCCATTACATCTTTGATAGCAGTACTTTTCCCAACCCACTAGGTGACCATTTTCCCACTTTTGCCCACTGTCTTCCCTCCTCCATTCAACTAACTCATACCTATGCTTCCACCCACTGCCTAAAAAAATGTAATTCTAGCACATTCTCAAATACACTAAAAAAAATTAACTGGAACCCACTAAACACCCTTTCCTTAGAAAACACTGTCTCGTATTTTAACTCAACTTTCCTAACCGTAGTAGAATTCTTTGCCCCCCTGGAAACAAAGCACATAAAAAGAAACCCAGTCCCTTGGTTAACCAAAAATACCTTAGTCACTATGAGACTCCATGATAAGATGTGGAAATGCTACCACAAAAATAAATCTATCACCACCCTCAACGAATACAAAACACTTCGCAATAAAGTAAAAAAAGTATTATCTCAGACCACAAAGCCTATTTCTCCACACTCCAAACCAACCAGAACACTAACCCAAAAAAAGTTTGGAACGGAATCTCTTCTCTCCTTCACCACGGTAAAAAAGAAAACCCCTGCCCTGAACAAAATGCCTCTGACTTAGACCTAGCCTCCAGATTTAACTCTTTCTTTACTGACTCCATAGCTAAATTATCATCCTTCACTAACAATTCAACTTCTCCAACCCTATCCACACCTATCCCCCTCCCTCCCCTACAATCTCTCACTCCCAACCTCCACCCTTCTCCATGAACCCTATCCCTATATCCACCATAAAAAAACTTCTCCTAAAAGTAAAACCTGGTTCCAATGTCCCTGATGAAGTACCCTCCTACTTCCTAAAAGTAGCTGCAGAAGCCATTGCTCTTCCCATCTGAATTCTAATAAATTGATCTATATCAGAATACCATGTCCCCCCAACTCTGGAAAAAAGCCTTCATAAAGGTGGCAACAACAATAACATACCTAACTTTTGACCTATTGCTATCTTAGCCCCATCTCTAAACTTCTTGAAAAATGTATACATCTACAACTTTTACCCTATCTTATAAACAACTATCTTCTTACTCCAACACAACATGGATTCAGGCCCGGCCACAGTACCACCACTGCTCTCCTCTCCTTCCTAGAAACTGCTAACAAGGCCCATGACTCCGGCCATATAGTGTCCACTCTCCTCCTAGACCTCCCTAAGGCATTTGACACCTTCACCCACAACCTTCTTCTCACTAAACTCTCCAAACTAAATCTATCCCAATCCTCTATCAACTGGTTTACCAGTTACCTCTCAAAATAGGCAACAAGCAGTCAGATGGAAAAAAAACACTTCCCCCTTTCCTCAAGACCCCCACAGGTATCCCTCAGGGTTCAATCCTAAGTCCCCTTCTTTTCGATATATTCATAAATGACTTCTACCAAGCCATCTCAAATGCCAGCCTCATCCAATAATCCGATGACTGAACAATAATCTTCTCTGCCTCCTCTATCTCCACCTTAACTAAACTAACCAAAATGCCTTCTCTTCCACTGAACCTTGGATGCTAGGCAACCATCTAGAAATAAATGCAAACAAAACCAAACATATGACATTTACCCCTTCCAACCCACCACCCTAGACAAAAATTTATTCTCAATCATGAGTCAAAATAATACTCTCTTCTCAAAACAGTCACCAATGCTAAACTACTAGGAGTACTCATGGATGATCAACTAAAGTTTGAAAATCATCTTCAAGTAAATATAAAAAAAACACACAAGAAAATTGGAATGCTTTACCGCCATAATCATTTTATCTCTCCCTCCACCAGGCTCATCCTTGCTAATTCATACCTCATCCCATCCCTCCTATATGGTGCCTCTATCATTACTAACCTACAATCCTCCCTCAAAAACAAAACTCTCCTTGTGCTATAATAAAACATCAAAGTTTGCTACAGCCCTAAGGTCCACTTCACATCATTGTACTGCCTTGCATCGACTAAACTGGCTCGAGCTGCCCAGTTATCTCATCTACATTCAACTTGTCCAAGCACACAAACTTATTTTCAGCCCCTCTCCCTGTCCCTCCCTTTCCACCACCTTTAAAATGCATCAACCTGATAGACTTCTCAGATCTAATTCCCAAAATCTAATTTAACTACATAAACCTGCCTGACCTCCAGACAAACATCTAATGTCTTTCTCTCTAGCACGCCATTGGAATTCTCTCCCACCTCTTATCTGTACCACTAGCAGCCCATCTTCCTTCAAAACCCTACTTCACTCACACCTAATTTCACAATGGGAATGCTCTTGCACCCACCCTACATAATCTCCCCACACTTTACTTATTCTCTAGAAGCTATAACAACTGTAAACAGCCTCCTATAGTTTATATTTCTAATAAATTATAGGAATAAGCATAACTTTTATGTACTGTAGGAATTAGCAGTTATGTAATAAACTGTAGAAATTAGTGTAACTCTTATGAACTGTGTGTAAAAATTTCTGCTTTTGCATTGTACTAATCTGCTTGCTTCTATTGTCCATTTTACTAAAAGTGTGTGCTCTGTAGTTACAAATTAAGAGTGAGTAGTAACCTGTAATTTGTATTTTTTTCTGGAACTTTTCTCCCCAGGACTCCATTGAAAATGGGCTCCTTGTGGCCCAATGGACTATCCTGGCAAACAAACTGCAAATAAATAAATAAATAAAAAGGGTCAAGAGGACACTTAAAAATAAGGTAGCAAAGATTAAGACAATTATGAAATAACTAGACACATTTCCTTAGCATTAAAGAGTATGAGTGCTTTAAATACTACAAAGAGATAGAGTTCCTCTGAGATACTAATGGGAAGACCCATGGCCCTTCCAGCTACTCCACCTATGTCAGATGAACAACTGACTCAAACTAATGATGTTATATTGTCTTACTGCACAAAACACTTTCATTTCTTCCAGTAGTACCACAGAACTATATGAGAAGATCTTTCTCAACCTCCTGACCAGCCTTGTAACCAACTGTGGCCCGGTGATTGGGTTTATGCTAAAGCTTTCCAAATAAAGAACTGTTTGGGTCCAAAGTGTCAAGGTCCTTTTCAAGTGTTTCTCACCACTTATACTGCAGTTTGTTGCACAGGATTGCAAACTTGGATTCATTCATTGCGTGCAGAAAAACGTGTTATGTTGGGGCCCAAACAAATCATCTTTGCCAGTGAAGGAAAATCTAAGTACAAAGGACAGACCATCAGCCCCAGTAAAGAATTAAAGAAAAAATCACCTCAGACGGCAGTCCGTGATAGTAGGTACTTGTATTTTGTTTTTGTTGCTGTGACTCTTAAAAACCAGTCAAGAAAAAAATAGTTTCCTGTTGGTTCTTCTACAGTATGCTGTGGACTTAAATATGACAAACTGCATGGTGTGTTCAGATATACCTCATCATTCTAGGCAGGGATTCTATGATTCCAATCCCTGCATCTCAAGTGATATTTGAAAAGGAAATTAGTGACACTAATTTAACCTGGCATAATATAACTTACTTTTTCAAAGGTTGTGTCTCTTCAGCTTGCAACCACAAATCATGAAGACGCATGTTATGGCAGAAATGGGGCTGTACCAGTGGGAACCAGCAAAAGCAATGACACTAGACATGAAAGTGTGTTGAACTCTTTATACTTAAAAAGCTATGACTGGGGGCGTGGCATGGGCATGCCACAGGATCATTACTATGGTTGTGGTGATCATGCCTACTCCTGGTTGCCTCCAAACTGGTCTGGATGCTGTTTTTTGAGATATATATATATTTCTCCTGTTTAGTCAACTTTTTGAGAACCCTCCAGCAGGCAGCCTGAAAAATAAATGAGCAATTCACTGGGCACAGCAGGTATTTTCAATCTTTAGTCCCGAGTATGGAGTGCAAAGAACAGTGCTCAAAATCAACATGCTTGCTCAAATACTTCAGGAAGTAGCAAACTAAACTTCACATCACATCTGGGTGGCAAATCAAGAAATGACTGAAAAACTGTGGAAAGTACAGTTGTGTACACTTACCATAAATGTAGATGTTCGAGTGTATTCACTGTTGCAGTCATTACATATGAGTTATCCTGCTGGCAGGTTGCCCTCAGTCGGCCTGAATTCCAAAGTCTTGGGTCCTGCGTCAGTTGCTGTCACCTCTTCCCTGGCGTCAGGTCATCAGGGGTATAAAAGATGCAGCCGACGCCATTTTATTCAGTTTTTCTTGCCCCAGATGTCAGGTGCCCCCAAAAGGGTAGGCTAAAATAATGTAAATAAAACATACATGTACCAAAATAAGCTTTACCTTCATCTATAAGCAAATACACCACATAGGTTGCACAGATTAGAGAAGTAAAGTTAAGTTCCAGAAAAAATAAGGGGGATGGCGGGTGGGTAACCTGGACTGCAACAGTGAATACATTCGAATATCTACATTTATGATAAGTGTACACAACTGTACTATGTTCTTCATGCTTCACTGTTGCAGTCATTACATTTGGGTTGAGTCCCAAAGCTATGGTTGGGGGTGTGGAGCTAAACAGCATTAGGCTATGAGGCCTTGCAGAACTGCAGTGGCAAAACCTGCCCTGGATTTAGAGTAAAGAGGCAAATTGTAATGTTTTGTAAATGTATGCACTGAACTCCAAGTAGCAGCCTCTAAAATGTCTTTGGTTGGTACTCCCCTGAGAAAAGGCTGCAGAAGTGGCCGCAGCTCTGGTTGGATGTGGCCTAATGCCCTTAGGCACTGGTTTGCCATGCTGTGAGTAGCAGAAATGAATGCAGTGGCCTATCCACTTTGAAATAGTCTGCTTGGAGATAGCCTTTCCTTGTGATGCTGTGGCATATGCCACTAGTAATTGTTCTGTCTTTCTGAAAACTTTAGTTTTATCCAAGTAAAATCTAAGTTGTCTGTGTACATCCAAAGAATGCAGAATTTTCTCCCCCTTGTTCTGTGGATTTGGATAAAAAGTTGGCAAATGAACTGTTTGGTTAAGGGCTACACTGCATACCACCTTAGGCATAAATGTAGGGTTTGTTCTCAGAGAGACCCTGTCTGGATAAAAAATGATATAGGGTTCCACAGCCATGAGAGCCTGTAGCTCTGAAACTCGTCTTGCAGAAGTTATTGCTAGGAGCAGAGCTGTTTTCTAAGATAAGAACTTTACATCTGCAGTAGCCACTGGCTCAAAAGGAGGTAAGGTGAGTTTTTCCAAGACATAATTGAGGTCCCATGCAGGTATTGGTGTTCTCCTTGGAGGCCTTAAATTTTTGGCTCCTCTGAGGTACTGTGTTAATAAAGGATGAGAAAAAGAGTGGTGGCTCTGTATTGTAATGAGCCAAAATGGCAGAGGCATGGATTTTAATTGATGAAAACGATAGGCCTTTGTCCAGCATCTCAGTTAAATATTGCAAAATCTGAGGAATATTTGGGACAGCTGTATCAGTTCCTTGAGCTTGGTTCCAATCACAAAATCTCTTCCATTTCCCAGCATAGGATTTTCTAGTACTAGGCCTTCTGGCTTCTAAAATGACATCCATCACAGTGTTACTGAGAGGTGTGGTTTGTATGGCTACATTATCCGCCATGCTGCCAGGTTTAGGGTCCTGAGTTGGCTGTGCAGAATCTGATTGTTTTGCTGAGACAGTA
Organism: Protopterus annectens; assembly: GCF_019279795.1. Lineage (NCBI taxonomy): Eukaryota > Metazoa > Chordata > Ceratodontiformes > Protopteridae > Protopterus > Protopterus annectens. Next base: position 1,613,381,395 of record NC_056743.1, on the reverse strand, counting down.
GATGAGGTATTTGAGGTAAGGTCCAGGCTGGGCATTGGGACTAGTTTCTTAAGATCGGATACCAGTACTGGCTTGGCCAGTCTGGGGCAATCGGAATCATTTTTGGTTTCTCCTGCCTGACCTTTAGGAGTACCTTGGGGAGGAGAGGCAGTGGAGGAAAGGCATATACTGATAGGTTTGTTCAGTTGAAAGATAAGGCGTCCACTTTCCAAGCTTGTGTGTGATAAGTCCTTGTGCAGAATCTTTTTAGTTGATTGTTTTGAGGGGAGGCAAATAGATCTATGTCCGAGCGTCCCCATTTCTTTGTTATCATGCTGAAGACTTGTGGATTCAGGTGCCACTCATGGGGATCCATGAGGTTCCTGCTTAGTTCGTCTGCCAGACTATTTTCCTTTCCTGGCAGGAATTGTGCCTGCAGATGAACTTGGTAAGTCAATGCTGTGTCCCATAAAGCCATGGCTAGTCTGCACAAGGGATAAGAATGAGTGCCCCCCTGCTTGTTTATGTACCACATGACCGTGGTGGTGTCTGTCTTTATTAGTAGGTGTACTAAGTAGTGAAGTAGGTCCTTGAAGGCTGTCAGGGCATTTTGAACAGCTAGCATCTCTTTTTGATTGATATGTAGATGCTTTTGGTTTGTGGACCAGGTGCCCTGAATGCCTCTTCCTGCCATTTGTGCCCCCCAGGCATAATCTGATGCATCCGTCATTAGGCTCTGCCTGGCTGGGGGTAGTGAGAATGGCTGTCCCTTTTTTTTTGTGACAAGCCTTTGCCCACCATCGAAACTCCTGTTGCAGGCAGGGGATTAGAGTAATCAGTTTCCAGACTGTGGCAATGTTGTGTCCAGACACTTTTTAGGTACCATTGAATTTTCCTCATATGCAGTCTTGCATATGGAATTAGTAAGATGCATGATGCCATGAAGCCCAAAGCCTGCGGAATTTTTCTTGCAGATAACTGGGCCTTTGTTGCCATTTCCTTGAAGTAGGCAGTCAGTTGCCTTTGTTTGTCTGGAGTGAGATAAGCCATCTGGGCAGCTGTACTTAAGCTTGCACCCAGGAATATTATCTCTTGTGAGGGTACTAGTTTTGATTTCTTTTTGTTGACTGTGTACCCTAGGCATGTTAAAAGTCTTATCACAAACGTCAGATGCTGTAGTAGAATGTCCTTGTTCTCTGCTTGTATGAGGCAGTCATCCAAGGAAGGATATATTTGTATTCCTCTTTGTCTGCAGTAAGCAATTACTGGTAACAGGCACTTTGTGAAGACCCTGGGCGCAGTAGATAAGCCAAAGGGCAGTGCAGAGAATTGGTAATGCTTTGAGCCAGCCTTGAATCTGAGGCATCTTCTGCATGACTGTCTGACTGGGACATGCAGGTATGCCTCTTTTAGGTCTAAAGTCACAAGCCAAGCCTTGCTGCCCAGCATGGGCAGAAGCTGCTGTAAGGTCAACATCTTGAATTTTGGTAAATCCAGGAAAGTGTTTAGAATAGATAGGTCCAGTATTGGTCTTCATGCTTTGTCCTTTCTGCGTACCAAGAACAGTCTTGAGTAAAATCCTTGTCCCTGCTCTTGCTGTGGCACTTGTTGAATAGCCCTCATGTCCATGAGAGCTGCGACTAGTTTTTGAGCCTCTGCCCATAGATTCTTTGGCAGGTCTGGCCAACCATTTGTCCTTGGAAGGGTATGGAAATGAAACTTGTAGCCTTGTGTCACTATGTCTAGAACCCATATGTCCTGGGTTGTAATGTGCCAATTTTGAGAAAAAAGTGCTAGTTTTCCCCCCTAAGGGTGCTGCCAGAAAATAAATGCTTGGAGCAGGCAGGGGGAAGTCATTGGGACTGTTTCCTGTATGGTTGTGATTTGTCTTCTCCACCTTTGGAGGTAGAAGCACCCCACTGCTTAGACCTGTAGGATCCTTGTGGCTGTGATCTGCTTCTAGGGCGTCTGGGTCTGCCCCTTTGAGGTCTGTCTGAGACTGGAAAGGACCAATTCTTTGCAGGCCAGTGTCTGCTAAATCTAGGTGGCTGTACCTGTAAGAAATCCTTGACCATTTGCATAGATTTAGCTTTGTCCTCCATTTTCTTTAACACCTCTTCTGCCTTAACACCAAAAAAGGCATCTAATAATTTTGCTTTAACATGGTCTGGCAGATTTTATTCCTTTAACCAAGCATGTCTCCTAATGACAGAACCCGTAACAGCAGCCCTGCAGGAAGCCTCCAGAGAATCAAACCCACATTGCAAAGTATGCTTTCTAACTTGTTCAGCTGCATGCAATAAATCCTGCATTTCTTTGTTTTCTGCACATTCAGAATTTGCTATCATTTTCTGTTTAAGCAGTGTCATGATATATTGCTGATATTTGAGCATATGAAACTGGCAATTTAAGGCCCTTATAGGCAAAGTAGCAGATGTGTAAATCTTTTTCCCCATCTATCCAGTGACCTAGAATCCCTGTCAGAGGGGGTAGTGTTTTTTGCAGTAGAAGCCTTGACCCCTTTGGGACCCTGAGAAATAGTTTCTGAGTCTGCAGTAGGGCGTTTGAAAAGGAATTTATGAGAGTCAGAGACCCTGTAGTATCTGTCCGGCTTGACAGGAGCTGGAGGTAGAGAGTCAGGAGTCAGACTACACTCCGAGAACACATCATCTACAATGTCTAACACAGGTGGAATAGCTAGAGGCCTGTGTTGAGGTAGTAAAAGGAAGTCTCTGAGCCTTTTCTTAGATTCTGAAAAATCTTGGCTCTCCCAGTGGAAGTGCTCCCTCATGGTATGCAAGGTTTCCCCAAAAGAGTAGTCCTCAGAAGGAGAAGCTAAAGGAATTGATTCTTCAGCATCAGAATCCTCATAGGGGGGAAGACAGTGTTCCTGATCAGAAGAGAAATCAGAAGAAATGGAAACCTGATCTGAAGATTCATAGTCTGTCTCTTGCCTAGGCCTCTTATCAGGAGAGAGATGGGAACCCCTGCTCAAGGTAACTAAGTCTTCGGCCATTTTGAGCATCTGTTTTTTGGGCATGGAGGCCTGTCCTTGTGGCTGGTGAACTTTGTTTCTTTGCCTTTAAAGGTGTTTTAGTCTTTAAAGTTGGTTTAATGTATAATTGTTTAGGTCTGAATACACCCTCAGAAGCCGATGCCTGCTCAGTGGCTCTGGACCCATCTGAGGGAATAATGTCCGAGGCTCCAATACCTTGAGTTTCCAGCAGCCTGGCTGACTCCACATGGGAGTCGGTAGCGGCCTGCGACTCTAAAGTAGTGGGTGTCAGGGGCTGCGAAAGCGCCTCACTGAGAACCGGCGACTTGCTTAGGAGAAGCTTCATCATCGGTTTTGGACCTCGGTTGCCTGTCTTTTTCTTTTTATTTGTGTTTTTTGTGAACTCCGGTAATCGGATGGCTATCCGACGACATCGTATAATTAAATCTTCGCCCAAAATAGCTTAATGCAAAATCGTATCGACGCTTAATAGTGTGTTGGCTAAATCTAGCACAAAACCGACAACTAGAAACATCGTGGTCAGGGCCTAGGCAAGGAATACAGTAAGAATGAAAGTCCTTATGAGGTATATGCTTCCCACAAGAAATAAAATTATTAACTTTTTCTGACATTGGTCTGGAGCAAGAAAAAAGTTTCCCCAATGGGGTACTTAGCTTTTAATGAAGACTTCGGATCTGAAACTCGAACACGAAAATCTCAGGAGTCGGCCAACCGGCACTTGCAAACTGCTTCTGCTTCGGGCACCGCGCGGCAAGAAAGACTGAATAAAATGGTGTCGGCTGCATCTTTTATTCCCCTGACGTCAGGGAAGAGGTGACAGCAACCGACGCAGGACCCAAGACTTTGGAATTCAGGCCGACTGAGAGCAACCTGCCAGCAGGATAACCCAAATGTAATGACTGCAACAGTGAAACACGAAGAACATCTACAAAATTGTCTGGCACTTGACATAATGCTAGCTGCTGGGGGTGGTGGTCCTGTGCCCTCATAGGAAGTCATTGTTGATGTTCGTCTATTAGTGACAATCATGATGAACAAGAAGGGTTGGCCATTTTCATGCAGCAGAGGCCCAAAGACCTGGACAGAACAGCTAAGCAATGGACACTTTTTGGATGGTTGGGCAGTGCATTTGACAACTTAGGAACCAGTATATTATAATGTATCATTACAATAATTGGGCCTATATTAGCAGAACGAAAGCCCGATTGAGCGAAACCCAGTTGAGAGACACATAAAGAGTAAAAACCGCTAATATCACAAGAATGAATGGAGATCACCGTAGGGAATTTGTCCCTTTACTTCAATGTAGTGCGATCTCAGAGTTGGTATATTTAAGTAGGGGGTGTGTGGGGAGCACAGGGACGCTTGCCCCCCCTGCATAAAACAGTTAGTGAGAGTTTACCTATTTTACTTGTTAAGTTTCACTCGTTCGAAATTAGCGGTTTTCGCTCTTTATGTGTTGCTCAACTTCGTTTCGCTCAGTCGGGTTTTCGTTCTGGTAATATAGACCCCAATAATTGGTATTATTCTTTTGTTTTAATATTTTCTTTTTTAAATGCCTAATCTCACCTGCACGTAAATGCCCCTAATAAAAGTATCTAATGATGAACAAATTAATGCAGATGAGGGATACTTGGATGCTAAAGCTTACTTTATCGAATTAAGAAAAATTAAAATATAATTGTGTGTTATGTGAAACTTATAGTGTTAAATGGCTGACTGCTGCGGAAAAAATATTGTCTCATGATTATTCTTCACTAAACACATATTAGCTTGTAGTTTATTCACAAATGAGTCAGATAAAAAGTTTATGATGTGTTTTTGTCGAAGGAAAGCTAAAAAACAGATGCATAATTATGCAAGAGATATTTTCATATATGTAGTAGCCTTATACTTTCAAGTGTCTTACAATTGCATTCTCTCTATTAGGAAGCTGTAGTGTACTGACAGTTAAATGAAAGCAAAGCAAGTGCTGAAGAAATTAAAGTATGCTATGTTATGTTGTGATGCCCGTGCCCTGGCCCAGCAATCAAGCAGCCTCAATCCTCACCACTAACAATAGAGAGGACGTCCCATATATGAGGAAAGGATAACAAATACACACAGTAAAGTACAATTTCCCTTAAATGCACACAGAGATCACAGTCAGTCTGGGGATGGTTGCACCCTTGCTCGCCAGGTCCCCAAGACGACTCACCACTTGCACAGCTATAGGGTCCAGATCTCAGCATAACTAGCAAGCTAACCTCCAGTACCATCTCTGTCCAACCAGTGCTTCATGTCCCTGCCCAAGTAGCTGACACCCACACACACTTTGAGATAAGTATTTATGCAACTTCACAGACACTCCTAGGAAAGGCTGACACAGATTCCCCAGCTGTGTCCCTTTACCCAGACTATACGGTTGTAATTACTGCCACCACCAGATTATAATTATCAGCTACCCAAAGGCCCTTCTGTGCAATACTATCCAACTGGTAAATGTGACTTATCAGTTAAGGCTTATTAGCGTGGCCTTGTAAAATAAACTCTATAAATATGCAATGTACTCTAGAGCTTAACTTATCTCTACACAACCCAGTCACAGGTAAAAGGTTTTTAAAATATTTAATAATAAATACTAAAAACACAAGACAATACTACTACACCACAGTGCTATTCAAGAGTTCAGAGATCACACAGAAACTTAAAATAATTCCATAGTACAGTTCTGACATAACAGAAAAACACTTAGTCTAATCTTTATAGTCCTAGCTATTTCTACAAGAAAACATACTTCTAAGATAACTTACTTACATAGAGCAAGGCAGTGCCGAGTTGTATAGCCAGATCAAGATGCTTACAGTCCCTCTCTGAGCAATAGTTTTTAAAATCATTAACAAACATTTCTGCTGGGCCCTCCCAGATTACATCATTTTGACACTTCGGTTTTTCCAGTATAAACATTACATCATTATGAAACTTAGTCTGGAGTTTCCAGGCCAACATGCTACATTATTTAACAATCTAACAACTGCTCAGGAAACTACAACAATAAAAGACATTTCACATGTACACTCTAGTAATTATTCCTTAAGTTAAAACAAAAGATAGAATACGTTAGCTCAGACATAATGACTCCGAGCTCTGGAGATCAAAAGAACATACAAGACATAATTTTAATTTCAAAGAACATGTGAAATGCTTGGCTTAGTTTTCCTTACAGCAGATGGCAATGTTGCTACATTGTTGAAACAGCATTTCTTTACATTTATGACACAAGCCTGTGTTTTACATTTATATTTACAAATGCCAGAATTATGTATCAAATTCTATTTGGCTAGGCTGGCAGCCTTCACCCATCTCTACCCAATCTTCACATATGTTATGTTATGTTATTCTTGAAGAGTCTAGTGTCAGAAAGTTAATCAAAATGCGCCAGGGATCTATGGAAATCAAATCAATCAGCAGTATGCCCTGGCCTTCTTAGACCGGGGATAAGTCTTTGCAAGGCTGCATGATAGACAATGTAAACTACTACTGAATATTACAAATTTAATAGTAAATTTTGAATACAGGAGGTACATGTTTGAAAGGAATATTTGTGAAATGTTCATGTGAAACTGTAAGCGAGAAGCACGAGGGATGAGATAAGTTCTAAATACACTGATTTGTTGAAAGTAATGTTATGTCAAAGTTCTGCATGCATGAAACTGATAAGAAAAAGTATATAAATTTAATTTTTTCATTTATTCTTTGAGACTGATCTGAAGCTTTTAGTAGGCAGTCTTCCCAGTGCTGTTTATGCAATAAACTAGTACTTTGCACATCCTGAAGTGTCATTCTTGACCGAGTAAAAAAAGGTAAAAATTCTTTGTTATTTAATTTTGTACTTTAAAAGGTAGAATAGATGATTACAGAGAAGCAGCAAAACATATGTTGGAGAGATTAGTAAAACAGATGAGATAAAAAGGGAACATAATATATTATGGTGACAGAATATGACAGTGAGAGTACATTATGAAAACTGGACAGACTTTTGGAGTGCTGCATAAAGAAAAATGCAAGAAAATACTTTGCAGAAAAAAAGAGTGAAGCAATGGAATAGGAGAGTACATAATGAAATCAAAGACATTAACAATGTCATGGGTGAAAGTTATGGGAGACTGAGAGATGGAAGAAAAGATAAAAATTAGGAGAGGAGTTAAACGATAAACAAAGATGCCCATTAAAGTATGTTTCTGTCTGTAATGGTAATGAATGCAATAATTCAAACATGCATATGTGAAATGATAGCAATTAAAGTGGGAGATGGGAAAAGGAGTTATAATACCAATTTGCTTGTCATATGCAGATGATTTAGTGACTGTGGGCTAAAAATGAGATATGGATAATTGAAGATCTGGTACAAGTGGAAGAATTATTACAAAAACCTGAGATTACTCTTAAATAAGGTAAAAAGCAATGGGTTTGGTGAAGTTAAGAAAACAAGTAGAATATGTTATACCTGCAGGGAAATAAGTGTTATTAGGAGTGAAGTTTGGGGAGTACAAAAATGTAACAGAACATTAGGAAAAAGAAGTTATGTACTTACCATAATGTTCCATCTGTGTTGTCTGTTTTCATTCTTCCTCAACTGATGGCTCAGATCCGATCCCTGGATCCAACTTGGTCATTAATAAAGCTTGTGGCGACCAAGAACTCTCAAAATTTCCCTTACCCATAATGCCTCAATTCCAAGAAACCTCAGATCTTGTTTGCTGACTTTTACCAGAAAGGAAATGTTTAATATGCAAAATTGCATATGCTCAATACAGCAACAAACTATATCTGGAGCTCAATATCAAGGACAATGATGTCCCTCTAACAGCTTATTCTTCCAGAAGCTTGTGAATAGAAAGAATGGGGACTGGTGAGAGGGGAGTTGAGGAAAAATAAAAATGGACAACACAGACGGAACGCAATGGTAAGTACATAACTTCTTTATCTGAAGTTGTCAATTTTCATTCTATCCTCAACTGATGTGACAGAGTCCCCAGCTACCTATAATCCCAAGTGGACTTAAAGGAAGGATATTCCTGAGCACAGTTGAACCAAATGATGCTCTACCCATGAAGACCAGATCCAACTTGTAATGAATAATAAAAGTATGGGCAGTAGCCCAAGTTACTGCTGTACATATGTTGTCCATGTTCGCTCTGGAAAGAAAAACTGAAGTAGTTGCCATGATCTAGCTGAATAAGCTCATGCCTGTTGTGGTAAGGTAATATGCAAAATATGGTATAGACAAATGAAGTACATCAGTTAGCCATCTGGCTAAAGTTACCTTTGTGACTGGTTTGCCCAATTTCAGTTCTGCAAAGGAAACAAGCAACTGGTCTGTTTTCCTGATGTTTTTTGTTCTATGCAGGTAAAAATGTAATTGTCTATGAACATCCAATAAATGTAACATGTATTCACCTTTGTTTGCAAATTTAGGGAAGAATAAGGGTAAATTATGGCTTGATTGATATTAGATTTTGACACCACTTTGGGAAGGAAGGAAGCATTAATTTGTGGAGTCACTCTATCCTTGTGAAAGATTAAATATGGAGGTTTTGAAGACAAGGCTTGAATCTCTAAAATTCTTCTAGTAGAGGTAATGGCTACTAGAAAAACAGATTTCCAAGGAAGATACTTAAGGTCACATTTAGCTGCTGGTTCAAAGGAGGAATGTATTAGAGCTTGCAGTACCAGACTGAGATCCCATGGGGGAGTATGGTCCTTAAATGGAGGTCTCAAAAGGAGAGCGCCTCACAAGAAAGCTCTGCACAGTTTGTGGGAGGCTACCGAAGATCCTTTGAATCCAATATGAAAATTTGATATTGCTGCTAGGTTGAGGAACTAGCTCCTTCTTTAAAATGTAAGGCTAAAAACTAAGTATGTTAAGTATAGAAGCTGAAAAAGGTTCAACATGATTTTGTTGTGCCCAGTAAACAAATCTTTTCCATTTCCGTGTACAAAGTTTCCTTGTTGATGGTTTATGGGAAGATAAAAGAATATGTCAGACAGGGGAAGAGACCATAGGTTGTCTGGCTATTAACAGAATTGGAGAAACCAGGCAGTCAGCCTGAGATTTGAAATGCCTGGATGGATCATGCCTGTTGGGTGAGACAGGAGGTCTGGAGTCGGATCCAGAATCCAAAGTTGATGAAGTAAGTGAGGCCAAAGAAAAGGAAACCAAATCTGTTGATTAGCATGGTGCAATAAAGATGACTTTGCTCTTCAGCCTGACAGCTTTCTGTAGAAATTTTGGAATTAATGAGATTGGTGGGTAAGCATAAAGCAGACCAGTTGTGAAGCACAGCACTCCTCAGTGGTTCCCCCTGTGGGGAGATTATGGCAAAGAAGCTGCTGCACTTGTTGTTTAGGGGAAAAGCAAAAAGATCGCAACAAGGCTGACCCCACTGACAAAAAATCATTTTTGTCATGCTCCTGTTGAGAGACCACTCATGAGGTAGAAGAATGCACCTGCTCAGCTTATTTGCTATCACAGTGGAATTCTCCGGAATGTGCACTGCTATAACAAAGCAGGTGGATGAGACTGCCCATTGCCATACACTGAGGGCTTCTCGAAATAAGAGGTATGAGCTGGTACCTCCTTGTTTGTTGATGTACCAAACTACTGTCATATTTATTTGAATTGCAATTGTCCCCAAAGGAAGAGCATCTTGGAAGGCCTGCAATGCTAAAAGCGCTGCTGTCATCTCTAGGACATTGATATGCAAGTTGGCCTCTTCAGGGGACCAAGTGTCTTGGACCGTTTTCCCCAGAAAAATCCGCCCACCACCACACTGGGAAGTGTTCATGGTCACTATGGCCTTGGGCCAAGGGGGAAGGAATGGACAGCCTTGTAGAACTTGATCTGACTGAATCCACTACCTGAGATCTCTCTTGCATATCTAGGTGATTTGTATCAGAGTTGAAATGGGTTGGTAATGTATCAACCATTATGCTCCTAACATCCATTGGAGAATCCTCATGTAAAATCTGGCTAAAGGTATTAATGTCATCACCAATAACATTGATCATAGTGCTTGAAGGAACAAGTGGGCTGAAGTCATAGTACTGCAGATGATTTTTCTGATTTGTAACCTTATACTTTGAGCCCTTGAGGGAGGTAGTGAAGCGATCATTGACTTTGTGTTGAAAACTACTCCTATGTATTCCAAATTTTGGGTTGGTTCCAGATGAGACTTGTTATAGTTTATAGTTATTCTCAGATGAAAACAAGTCTGAAGAACCTGCTGGCTTGCCCATATCAACTGATGCCTGGTCGGGGTGGTAATGAGCCAGACATCTAGATATGGAAACACCCGGAATCCATGCAGTCTCAAGTGAGCTGCTATTACTGCCATACATTTGGTGAACACCCTGGGGGCTGTGGTGAGAACAAAGGACAGAACTCTGGACTGATAATGACTGGTTCCAAACTGGAAATGTAAGTATTTTCTGGATCAGCTGTTCATCTTTATGTGATAATAAGCATTCTGAAGATCTATCAAGCATACTTCCCAACTTGGAAACATCAAAAATCTGGAGAAAGACCCATAAAAATAGATTCAAATCTGTATGTCCATTAACATAAAATTTGCATACATAATTGTGTAACTCTACCCACTACAATGGAATTGTGGGATACCAACTTTTAAACACAAACTGAAGAACAGACAATCAAAATATGATCATGAAATACAAAATAAGCAGAACAATAGTGTTTTACTATATTAATATTTGACCTTGACTGGGCAACTATGGAGAGTATGAGAGAAGCAAGTCATAGACACAGTGTGGTGGGCTAATACACTGTGTAATGCCATGGGATACAAGCAGATTCAAAAGGTGTTGTCTTTATTTTTTATATCCAAGTTCAGACTGTAGTTTGTTTGTGTGCGTGTACAGATATATATATATATATATATATATATATATATGTGTATATATATATATATATATATATATATATATATATATATATAGGGTTCCTATTAGAACCACGAATGCTTGAAATTTCGAAAGGCATATGGTTGACACCATATGATCGAAATTTCAAGCATTCGAAGTTTAAAACGTAACGGCGCCGTTCAGTGCAGAATGGGAGAACTTTCCTTTTCCTGCACTGAGTTGGTATATTTAAGTAGGGGGTTGGGGGGGTGCAGGGTAGCTTGCCCCCCTGCCTGCACTGTTAAGGTATGTTTATTTTATTTTATTTGTTTTATTATATATTCAAACTTTTAAACTTCGATCATATGTTGTTGAACATACGGGATTCAAAGTTTAGAAAGTTTGAATATATAATATAGACCCACATATATATATATATAAAATGCCTATATTTAAAATTTGTAGAACTTGCAAGAAAAACCCCACATTAAACAACCATACAGAAAAAATAAGTATGGAAGCTATGTATAACCCTTACCAGTGATCAGCTTATGGAATTGTTGTGGCCCCTGGAACTAAATGGCTAACAATAGTTTCAACTCATAAAATGGGAAAAACAAATAAATGGAGAATGCAAGGAATCTGGTTTGAGTGACACATGAAACATTTTTTACTGCAGAATGAATTTTGGCTTCACTACTCACCATGAAACACTTTCTCTACACTTACAATAGAAGATACTCATCACAGAATGGATTCATGTATTCCACATACTTACACACATGCACACACACACATACACATATAAACATGAAAATGTATGTTAAAACACACAGCTGAGAGCAAAGGCCATTTTGTCAGCAGTCTACAAGCATCATATCTAGTTTACACGTACTCTGCTTTTTTAATAAAACAATTAGTAACATCACTTGTTAATAAAAAATACAAAATGACTATTTAAATCTGTTACAAATAGCAGCAATACTTATTACTAAATGTAATGCTTTCCGTCTACATATAGATTAAATCTGCTCGCAGCATGACTATTGTGACAAGCCACACATTGCATTTTGAGCTCTGGGGCCATGCATAGAATGTATTACTTCTACAGCTTTAGATAAACAGATATGAGAACATGTATGAAAATATTCATGTGAAATTACAAGCAACGTGGATTTTAAACTCTGGAACTGGGGATGTAATGCATTATACCAGGAACAATGTACTGTAATGAAAAAGTGACTAGCATAGCCCCAGATATGATATGCTTCAAGTGCAACACTCTGCTAAAGATGCAAACTGGATTACTGAGTATCTGTTATCCTGAGCTGTACTGAGCAAATACATGATTTTTTAAGTATTGTATAGTGAGTAAATATTTTATTATATCATGCTTAAAGGTTCAGCAAGATAGCAGTCCAACAAACAAGTACATTCAGCCTTCCTCTACAAGGCATTAGATATATTTTATGGTTAGTTATTGTGCATTGCTGCATATTACGGACAATCTCTAATAACTTTAAGGAGTTGCAAAAAGTAATGAATATTTCTGACATTTGAAGTATTGTTGAGTAAAACAGACCTTACATTTGACTGCAAAGTATAAGGACCAAGATATAGAGATTGTTTGGTGGGGTAGTACTCACTCAACCTAAGTCTAACTGCTGCTGTCTGGTGGTGCCTGCTGCACTGAAGTCTGAAACGAATGAATGGCTTGTTTGAGGGCGAGATAGCTTTGCTGGTGCCGACTGTCTCTGACTTTAACTGCAAGTCAAATTTCAAATAAAAAAAAACACTACTGGGTGGCTTTGGTCTGTTACTGCTCTCTCCTGGTCTGTCCGACTCTGAGCATGAGCCTGTGGAGTCCAATCCTTGAGTCCCGATCTGACCCTCTCTAAACTAACAGACCGACTCTGCTGTCTCTGCCTGCTCCTCTGTAATTTGAAAAAAGCATGCCTCTGAATTTGCTTTTAGGTTAGCTGCTTGAAGTCCGAGACATCAGTCACACATGCCTTATGTTTAACAGTTAACACACTGCTGCTGCCTAAAGCCCAAACATAAACAAAGTCACATCCCTTGAGCCCTCAGCCGAATTCCCACAGGCTGAAAGCCTGCTTATGATGCTGACGTCATCGAGCATGCCTCTGCACATGATGACGTCAGTGGAAAATTGCTGAGGGGGAAAACATTTTTAAAAAGCCAGGAAAGAATCAGGAAAAAAGGGGGCCAATCAAAAATTCGTGGCACCCCATTATTTGGACCTCAAAACCAATAAATGCCAAGGAATTCGGCACGGTTGAGAGGTATGCTATCGAGCACATCCAGTCATCCTTGCCCAGAAAAGAGAGAATGGACTGAACTCTGACCATCTGAAACGATGTGTTGAACTGACTAGTTTAAGTTGCTGAGATCCAAAATTGGTCTCCAGTTGTCTGTTTTCTTTGGCACTAAAAATAATCTTGAGTAAATTCTGGATTATATCTGGTCTGGTGGGATCTTTTGGATGATCCTTTTTTCTAGCGGCTTTTGTATTGGAATTGCTGCTTCTTCCCTCTGATTGGGTAGAATGTTGGGGATTTTCCTTGAGACTGGAGTGAAAGGGAAAATGGTATTATATAGTCTCTGGGAATAATTCTTTGCACTCAAGTATCTTTTGTGTCTAGCCAGGCTCTCTGGTGCAGGGATAATCAACCCCCAGTTGCCTCCAAAGGTGGAAAAAAATCGAGCCTCCTTTCAGGAACACTGGTAGTGTCTATTCAAGAAAAAATCTCTGCACCCCTGGGATTGTGGGCTTCTTCAGCCACAGGGGTGAGGTCAACCATTGGAGTTCCCCCTCTGCCCCTGGGGGAACTTTCTCCATGTGTGCCCTGGAAAAGACCCTGGGATTTCCTGAAACATATCTTTCAACCACCTCGTTGATTCCTTGTAAACAAGTATTTACATCCTTCACACACCTGGAAAATGTATCCTATACTTTGGGGTCAAACAAAGATGTGCTGTCAAAAGGAGCATGGACTAATGAAGACTTGAGGAGCTCTGCAAAATCACATAAACACATCCAGGCATGTCTCTGATGGAAATACCTTAACCCAGTGCCCTTGAGGTTTATTCGGCTAAATGCGAAACGAGCCTCATGGATGAATTTGAAACAGATTGCAGGGTAGCCAATTGAGAAGTCAAGAATGACTGGACCTCTGCAAAAATGGATCCTGAGAAGGTATTTGAGAATTCCTTAATCAAATTAAATGTGCCAAATAATTCAGCGACCTTAAAGCGAAGGTTGCTGAAGCACAGACACGCTTCCCAAACCTGTCCATCTCCCTAGACTCCTTGTTAGGGTGAACAGTGGACCTTTCTTTGCAAGTTCATTTTTGGTAGCCACCTCTATGACCATGGCATCAACCAGCACCCCTTTACCCCAAAATTGTTTATCCAAAGGTGGTGTCATAATCTTATCTGTCTCCTGGGTATGGGTTTTAACTGTGTCAAGTTCCTTCCACGCCCACTAAAAGACCAATTCAAAAAGCTTGTCAGCGGGCAGAGACAGATGGGCCAATACTGAAAGCCTCCAGGAATACTGACTCCTTCTATGAAGGATTGCTGGGCCTCGAACCACCTCTCTGTTTTAAGATCTTAAGGATGTCTCCAAATGAGACATCTTCAGGAGGTGACTGTGGCCTTCATCGAAGTCTGTATCCTCCATGACGTAAGTTGATTCCTCTTGCACTTCTTCTGATGGACCTCCTCAGTTGGATGCTCTGGGGAGGTATTGGAAGAAACTATAATTCCCTGCTGGGTAGCCTGGGGTTCTTGGACTGGCTGTCTCTGCGGTAAAGAGTGATGACGCTCCAAGTGCAAAGGCATCAAGGTAAAAGGTTGAAGAGCCGAGAGTGTTGGATCCATTCTTTCTGCCAGGCAGGAAAAAAACCTTTTCACAACCTTGAAAGCGATCCACTTCGGAGAAAGGAAGACCTTGGTTCAGAAAAGACAAGCTTTTGGACCCCTGTCCTCCATTGCTCTGAAAGCAATTCCCCCCAAGGTGAAAGCCAGAGCCGAGCTATCCAATGACAAAGCTCCAAGCTGCAAAGATGGCTTCAAAAACTTTGGAGTCAACTCCAGCACCTCAGATCCAACACGGAAGCTTCGGATCTGACAGCCCCACGCATCTGCCTGTACCGGAGCACTCAGAATAAACTTCGGATCCAAAGTTATTGCTATTTTTGGACCTGAGCCAGATGGAGCCAGAAGGCTCAGATCCAGGAACTCCAAAACAGATGAAGGAATCAGAGGAGGAACTTGTAAGCTGGGTATAGTCGAAGAATGGACCTCCTGACCTGAAGAGGTAGCAGCCCATAAGACACCTATCTGATTCTGTGCCGAGAGGATCTTCCTCACCACTCTTTCCATATCTTCCGCCATCAAACTTCTGTAAGAGTAAGTGGAAACAATAGAGGGAGATCTGGGTCAGTGATTTTCTAAAAAGAGACCCTTAAAGGCACCAGATCCAGGGATGGCTAGTATCTTGTCCTGGCTAGATATATAAGGCTTGAGGAGGTAAGATCCAAGGTAGTCAGGTCCATAACTAGTTTTCTTTTTTGATTTGGGAGTGAGGAACTCATGGATCTGACTGGATCCAACTTATGTCTTTTCCTCTATGGCTCTGAAACTGGGGAGGATACGGTGGATGGTTTTGGAGACAAAGGTTTTGACACTTTACTTTTGGGGGACTGAGCCCCAGATATTGCCTCACCAAAAGCAAATGGTAATAAGCCTTTCAGTAAAAGTCTATCCCTTCATTCTACCAAAGGCCTGGGATTGAAGCCATGGCAGACTGAACAATCTTCTTGGAGATGTACAGGCCCAAGACAGCAAACACATACAGTGTGGGCATCAAACACTGATAGTTTGTGCCTGCAATTATACTTTTTAAACCAAACTATATAGGAAAGAAATTTAAGCAAGAACATGATTTTTTTGTGGTAGCAAAAAAGAAAGAAGGAAAAAAACTACCAGTGATGGTAAAGAAAAGAGCTATAGTATATGTTGAAACGAAATTACTAACTATAGTAATTTAAGAAGTACGCTAAGTACAAAATGCAAAGATAAGGAAACAAATTTACCAACTTTGGTAACAAGAAATACGATGCTGTATTAAGGTAGGGGACAAGTAATATATATACATATTAGAAAATATTAGACAAAAAAGGAAGAAAGAAAATAATCACTTATCTCAAAAAAGCTTGAGAGCAAGGTCAACCACGTCTTTTGCTGAAAGCGGCATATGAGATCTGAGCTAACTCGGGGATGGTGCATTATGGTTATGGGAGAAGCTAAAGAGTTCTTGGTTGCCACGAGCTTTAGCAATGGTTGAGTCAGACTGGATCCAAACCATCAGTTGAGGATAGAATGAAAACTGATAACATCAGATATAATGTTCAAAGAAATAAAAAAATGGTATAATGGTTGAAAGGTTTACTCTACCACTTAAAAAAAGTGGACATGTCAAATATAAAAGTTAGCATATTTGCGGGCTATACAGGTTTCCATCTGAAATGAAGAAAGATGTTAGGAATATTTTTAAATTTATATGGGAATCAAAAATGAATTCAGTGAAAACAGAGTAATATACAATAAAAAAGAAAGAGATTCGTATCTAAAATAACATCCTTATAGTATATGGCATTAATTAATTTAATGTTGGGTAATAAAGAAACTCTAAGTGAAATATCAAGTGAAAAAATCTTGCATGCCTACTATGAATAAAGACTGTCCCACTTTTCCACTGAGGAGCCTCTTTTAATCATTCAAGGAATAGCCCAAATCTCAGAAATCATCACAGAGATGGATCCATGTGACTGCAAGATCTTTACCACTGATAATAAGATCAGGAGAAGAGATGTGTAAGTGGCAAAAAAGACTAGAAGGTGCATTAGAATGCAATGCTAATGTTATCAATAGGGCATCATACTGTGCATTATTACAGGCAGACATCTGTCCCTAAGTGTGGGAATTTTCAGTGAAAAATGGTTCCAAATACTGACTACAGCAACTGGTAATCCTAACCAACAGAAATCATCAAGGAGGGTCATCCGTGTTAGAGCTGCATTTTATTGAAAACTCTGAAGAATCTACACCAAGTACAAACATACACACGACTGTTAATGAGAATGAAATAAGCATGTACATGCATTCATCTGTAATGCAAAGACATGTGGGTTGTATAATAACAGACATCCATAAGAGGAAATGCAGCATGATGCATATATTTGCATGCAGGTACACAGTGGACTTTCCTGGTCATTTGCTCTGCATCCCACCCCAGCTCCAGTCCGATTGGCTCAGACCATTTGCCAATGAGACTACAGCAACTTCCAGGAATTTGTACAGTTTTTCATTCTGGGCAGTAGGACACTGTTTTTAATAACAGGAACTCCTTTTGCGTTATAAAAGAAACTTGAAAAAAGGAATTACTTTTGTATTTCAGCAGGATATGGTGCTTTTACAGACAACAGCAATCAATCACACCAGGAAGATAGTGCTTCAGTTACTTTTGCATTGCAAAAGGAGATGGTGCTTTTACAACAAACAGTGGTCGATCCAAGAAGTTGGTGGCTTCAATTAGTTTTGCATTGCAGCAGGATATTGTACTCTTAAAGCAAACAGTGATCAAACAATCAGAGAAGTTGGTGCTTGAATTACTTTTGCACTGCAGGAGGAGATTGTGTTTTTACAGCAAACAGCAACTGATCACACCAGGAAAATGGAACTCCTTTTGCAGCAACAGAAAGCTCTACATTAAGCATTCAGAACTTGTGATCGACACTTTTTGCTGGAAACTCTAAAGTTCATTCAGAATCTAAGCAGAGAGATTTTGTGTGTGTGTGTGTGCATGTGTGTGTGTTTATAAATACTTAGTTCCTATATTCCAAAGAAGTTATGGCTTAAATGTAAAGGAAGGAATGAGCTGAATTATTTCGGTATGTCTCTTGGTTTCCTTGCT
Organism: Protopterus annectens; assembly: GCF_019279795.1. NCBI lineage: Eukaryota > Metazoa > Chordata > Ceratodontiformes > Protopteridae > Protopterus > Protopterus annectens. The sequence continues at coordinate 1,613,363,498 of NC_056743.1, read as the reverse complement.
TTGTTGACTGTTTATTTCTTTTTTAGTAAACTGGACAACATGATGTCTATGTGTTTAATGTTAATCTTTTAACTCTGAATAAATTTTCTTAGTATGTGTGAAATGTGCTGTGTTGGGCTACAACAATGCTCATCTGCCATTTAGTGCAGATGAGTAAGGCTGTGAGTTGTTACTAAGCTGCTTCCTGCAGTGCAGGGTTTGATTTCCTCAGCCTTGGTTCATCTGCTGTACAAGTCTAATCAAGTCACTTTCCCAGACAATGCTCCTGGACATCCCTTGAAAAGGGGCACTCACATCCAATGGGCTATTCCCCGCCTGATAGCAAATATGTATTACACATTGTCTTTGAATCTCTGCACCCTTCACATAGCACCAGTACATGCAATCTGACTATGAATCTCAGCACGTATCTTGTAGTTTAATGGTTTGCCAGATGCATATTCAATAAACGTGTTTCAAGGGAAAAGAAATGTAACTGCCATTAATGCTAAGTCTGTTTTCAATGTGAGATGTGAGAGCTGTTTGTTTTGTTTAGCAAATGATTGTAAATGTATTTGCTGTAAATTTTGAAATATACATTTTAAATTAAATGCAAATCTCTGGGAACATTGTAAAAGTAAAGAAAACAGTATGCAGACTGACAGGTTTGAAATGTGCTTTAGGCTAAATGGAGAGAGACAGTCAAGTAATGGAATATTTGTATGGCTAGGGGGCAGTCCATTACCTTCCCTAGGACCCATCTTACCATGAGCCGGCTTCGCCTTACTCTATGCATTGGAGCCAGCTGTGTAACACACCATGTTGTAAGCTGCTCATGTCAGATATTTTGTGTCCCTACTGGGGACCGGCAATATGTATGATGTTCATAAGGAAAAGCAAGTGCAGGATATGAACAGTGACTGGACATGATCAGAAGTCACTCATACACCATACCTCAACATAACAGTAACATGGTACCACAGTGATACTTTATAGCACTGACATGATGGTTACTACAACACAAAGACTTCACTACTCATGGTCAGATATAAACTAGACGTGGATTTAATTTATCAAGTACACGTCCATCATCTACAACTCTGATTACTGCTTCCCATAGGGAATCCCTGATGAACCAATTTGTTTACTCTGAAGCAGCGATTTAATGTTTTGGAGATTTTCTGCTTTCTAAATGATGGTGTGATCGTGGTATTCCTAATTTAAATAGGAGGACATTGGGGGGGGGGGCAAATATAGGGGTTGCAGAGAACATGCCCCTGTTAAAAAAAAAAAAAAAAAAACTTTATTTTGCTTATTCACCTAGTTCAAGCTTTGACTGTTTTGTATCACCTGGTCAGTTTTCATTGATTTCTTTTTGATGACACAGTGGAACTGAAAGTTATCACATGTTCCTAAGGTCTACCTCTTGACTTTATTACAGCACCTAGCATGCAAATAACATTATTACCTTACATTACCCTGTGATATGAGATACATGTGTGTGTGCATTATGCAACCTGACACTTGGAAAGGCCAGTAGAATTCATACTACCAATGGCAAATATGTCAAAGTGATGACAGTAGTACTGTATTTGTACTCAAACCATGTTTTAACAGTAAATATGAGAAGTAATAAAAATCCCAAAAGAGATAAAAGAAATATACAGAGATCTTCAGCATGGAGATGAAGGGAGACACAGAATATTTTTCTTTGAAGGATGAGATACTTGATCAAAATCTTCAAAGCAGCACTCCTAGTTGTATCAGCCATGTGGATGCAACCAGTTACCCCACCAATGAACAGTAAAGACATAAATGGCTGGGTATGAAGAGGTGAGATTAGAAGGATATGAAGATTGCATATCCCATGAAGGCAGTGGCTGGGCATTTCTTCACTGCATCTGCATGGAGCTATGAGCACATGGTACTAGCAGCTGAGTCCTGATGTATGCCTTTTCAACTGCAGATACAGATACCATCATAGGTAATCACAGGCAGCATGTTTTAAGGAAATACATGTCTAGAAATTCTGGTAAGTGCATCTTTTGTGTCTTACATGAATGAGTTGTGTGTGCATGTGTGGGCACCTTCCTAGTGCACTCATCACTCTCACGCCACTGTCACATCCTTACAGTATCCCATGGAGTTTTGGCATGTGCTTACAGCAGCTACAGCATGTCCTGGAGATGATAAAAGCCCACATCACCTCGGAGCTCAGCCTCTCAACATATGTTTTAGTATCTCCTGTAAGTGTGTATCAGCTAAGTATCAGAGGCTTAACATGCCTGTTTAGCACACCCTAACATGGTATATTTAAATACCAAAGAAACAAACAAACGTAGGCAGAAAACAGTTTAATATATCACAGCAAAGCTTTCGGTTGTAACCCTTCTTCAATACTAACAATCATTAAAACAAAAGCAGCTTGCTTTAAATAGGAGCAAAAAACAGTCACATGATGGCAGCCAAAATCACATGACCGACAAACACAATATAATATAATATATAACATAATAGATATACAAAATGCAAAAATATTTAAAATATTTAAAACAGCTTAACACGCTGAATTTTACTTAAAACATGCTTTAGGCTAACAGTAGAATTTAATCCAGGTGAAGAATCCGCTGCTAGTCTTAAAATCCATTCATATTCCTTAATATCTAAAACATTATTAATATCACCACCCCTACTATGAGGTTTAACCAAATCTAGGCATCTAAATTTAAAGCAATGCATATTCCCATGTGTTTTAATATGCTTAAAAAGAGCATTATTCTCAACCTCCCTTCTAACCTCTGACTTATGCTCAATTATTCTGTCTTTAAGTTTACGTGTGGTCTTGCCCACATAGAATGCTGAACAGGCATTACAAGTAGCCAAATACACCACATTTACACTGTTACAGAATGCTATTGATTTAAAGTAAAACTCTTTTAAAGTAACAGGATGAATAAATGCATAATTAGGGGTAGCAGCAATGTCTATACAACAAGAACAGCTCATACATTTAAAAGTACTAATACGATCAGAGAAAACATTCAGCTTTAAGCCAAAATTAAAATCTTTATAACATAATAAGCTTTTAATACTTCTCATATTCCTATATGAGTAGTAAGGCTTTTCACCTAAAATTCGCCTAACCTCTGGACAGACCATCAACACAGGCCAGTACTTGGCTATGATATATTTAACCAAACCTGTTCTACTACTAAAATTCATAACATATCTAGTTCTAACTATATTTCTAATGTTAGATCCTGATGTAATGATCACATGATCATTCATACACGCGTCTGTCCTAAGGTAAGGTTTATATGTAGTATCCCTATTACGTATTACCATTCTCTTCAATTCTTCCAATGTATCCAAGTCATAGCCATTCTTAAACTCATTGAACATTTCATCTAAGTGTACATGAAATACAGAGTCGATTGTATTTAACTTACTGACTCGTGAAAATAGAGCTTTAACAATTCCTTTAAAAACATGGGGTGCATGCATACTATTATAATGTAAGTATCTACTAGTATGCACATCCTTCTTGTGAATAGTAGTTTGTAAAGTACCCTCTTCTTTATATACCTTAACATCAAGGAAGATTGCTTCATGTTCAGATATAATCTCCTTAAAAACCAAGAAGCTCGTACTACTGTTTAAATATACTATAAAATCTTGCAGATCAGAGCGTGATCCCTTCCAAACCATAAAGCAATCGTCCACAAACCTCTGGTACAAGCAAATATTACTGTTCAAAAATTTTACACCATCATGTATAAACTCTAATTCCCATTGCCTCTGGTACAAGCAAATATTACTGTTCAAAAATTTTACACCATCATGTATAAACTCTAATTCCCATTGATACAAGACTAGGTTAGCATATGTATTAGCAACCGGTGTTCCCATCGCAACACCGGTTAACTGTAGAAACAAAAGTTGATCAAACATAAATACATTGTTGCTCAGAACTAAGTCTAATAATGCACATATATTTTGAACATCACCTGTAGGTATATCTATTTTCTTACTCAGAAACTGTCTGATAGCCTCAATGCCATACTCATTTGGTATGACAGTAAAAAGAGAATTTATATCTAAGGTTACAAATAAATAACCTGAATCGAGTTTGTTACGTAGACTGTTATACCAAATTGAAAGTTTGCTTAAAAAATCACCTGTGTCCTTTAAGATATTAGGACACTCCAATAATAAGGGGTACAATCGCTTTTGTAGATAAACAGATATCGGTTCAGTTATCCACCCACCCCCAGAGACAATGGGCCTCATGGGTGGGTTATCTAAACATTTATGAATTTTTGGTAACCCATATAATAAGGGAACAGTGGGACAGGGTACTGTAAAAAAGTGAAACAAATCTAAATCTATCTCACCATTAATTTGTAGCTCATATATATACATATTAACGTTACTAATGCATTTCTTAGCATCATTATATGATATTCTTCTGAAAGCATTCTCATCTTGAAGAAAATTGAGCATAGATGTCTTATAGGCATTACAGTCCATAATAACAATAGCACCTCCCTTGTCAGCTTGTTTCATTACAATAGTATTGTCAAATTGCAGTTTCTTTAAGGCACAATGTTCATCATAGTTCAAATTATACTGTCTCTTCTTCTTAATTGTAGTCCCATATAACTTTCTCAAATCAGCTTCACATAAATTATGGAAAGCAGTTGTCACAGGCAAATTAACTGGTATAAAGGTACTACGTCTTTTGCAAGTATTATTTGATATCATAGCATTATTTGAACCAAAAAGAACCTTTAAATTTATATTCCGAATAAACTGTTTTAAATCTGTCAAAGCTGAGGTTAAGCCATCCTCTGCTGTAGGAATAAAGCTAAGGCCTTTGTTTAAAACAAAGACACATGGTCCATCTAAGGGAATATCAGAAAGATTCAAAATACCTTGTATTATCTGCGACTCACTTTCCCATGCTTGACAGGGCTGTCGTTTTTCCGTTTCACAGGACCGCCCGACTCTCTGGTTAAGGACTTGTCCCTTACTGCTATACTGCTTTGTACTTTCTCGGCTTGTTCCAATTGGAAGCGTTTCAGCGAAAAATTCAAAGGTAACTGTTGATTCTTCCTCATGATAGCCTTAGTGTTCCCTGAAGATTCTCGTGAAGCATCACCTTGAGTTACAGGCCCCACGCTACCTGTATTTGAAATTTCTTCATTCACTAGTAACACTGATGCAGAGGGCATGGTTGTAGAATCAGACTGCACAGCCAAAGCAGCAGGATTTAAAGGGGAAATGCCAACATTCAGATTTAAAGTGGAAACACCAGCATTAGAGTCAGTGAAAGCATCCAACGTATCCAAAGATGATACAGTAGTTGTAACAAGTGATGCAGTAGTAACAGGAAAAGTTTTTTTAGGGAAAGTCTCAGTACTATCACGTAATTCAATTATATTTTTGTTATTTTTTGGCCAAGAGAAGATATGTCCTCTTTGAAAATCGGCAATATCTCTTAATAACTTTCGTTTCTTGACCATCTCCAGGCGGTCATCCAAGGCATGCAGCCTATCAACCATTTGCTGATATTTAGGCAACATATTAGAGAAGCAGGACATGCTAAGTAATTCATTTTCCATCTGAAAGATTTCATTTTTCAGATCTAATTCACTTTTTGCAAAGAAGTCATTCATTAGCACCATATAATCCAAGCTAAGCTTTAAATTAAGCTGTTGCCAACGTTTCAATAATTCTGGGTACGTATTCCCATAAGAGGGCATCTTGAGAATACACAACCCTCTGGGAACAATACCCATATTCAAATAAGCACAAAAGCTAAAACGTTGCCATTGCAATCTCTTATATGTACCAACCTTTCTTTCAATCAATTCCAGTTTTCTGGTAAATGTCACAGTCTCTTCAACATCTAAAGTCTCATTATTATCAACATCTTCCACAGGAGTATTAGAGACAAGATTTAACAATGGATTCACTTCCTTAGTTAGAATAGTTTTCAAAAGATGATCCCTTTCCATGGCTGCAGCAAAAGCTCTCAAAGGCATTTTGTATATCTATTATGTTATATGTTATATTATAGTGTGTTTGTCGGTCATGTGATTTTGGCTGCTATCATGTGACTGTTTTTTGCTCCTATTTAAAGCAAGCTGCTTTTGTTTTAATGATTGTTAGTATTGAAGAAGGGTTTCACCCGAAAGCTTTGCTGTGATATATTAAATTGTTTTCTGCCTACGTTTGTTTGTTTCTTTGGTATTCCTGCATTCCAGTCTTGTTTTGTTGGACTATATTTAAATACCCCCATGAAAATATGTGTTAACAATGCAGTCATGTCCAGTTATGCCACTGAGCTTACCCTGAAGAAGTGCATCGGCAGTATGGTCAAACTCAGTATGGCTAGTAAGCTCATCCAGGTGCCACTTACCTACATCAGCCCTAAAGGTGAGCATCAGCAATGCAGTAAAGCTACATCATCCCTCTGAAGCTGATGCTGATATTACCAGAAGCGTCTACTGAAGGTGTGCATCAGCAAACCACTGAACAACCATGTGGAGGATTGACTTACAATGTCCTCTGATACTACAAGGCTGATGTTATCTAGCCACATTACAGGCACCGTGTGCTAGCTATATGTGGACTATGCAGTGTGCACATAGAGCATGTGTGTACTGACAGATGTCAGTGTTGGCTTTCAGATTCTTTCTCAGAAGTGCGCACATGTGAACATCTGCTTGGCTCACAAGTACTCATTGGGTCATATGCACTTCTCTTAGCATTTGGGCACAGTTGTGGGTTATACCACATGACCTGCTTCAAGCCCATTACTGTATTTTGGCCACTGGTAGTCATGTATATCCTGCAGGGTACAGTATGTGTTTTGCTTTCTAACATTACACAAACTACTGCTACTTTGGATCATCCATAACATACATTTGAATCCAGAAGCCCATAATGCACCACAGTAACGCATATGTTGTTTAAATACATGCAGCAGCTGCAAATGGCACAGGAGTGAGGAGATGCCTGCATATCACAGAGCTGTGTGACTACTACTGTTTATCTTCTGCTCATAAACATGCATCTGTACTGCATTAGCAGCTTGTATATGTAGCAGCTCTGATGTATATTTGCAGAACAAAGCAAGGAAATAGCTGACGTCGTGGAGAATGACTAACATTCACTGGCAAGTAGTGGGTGCAGTCTGGGCAGAGATGGGGGAAGTAGTTAAACATGCATAGTGGCCACATGTGACAGAACACTGCTTTATGGCAGCAAGCTAAATGTGCTGAGATACTGGCTTAGCAAACACAGTAGAAGTGACTGAGATCTGGCAGGAGTTCCAACAGCAAGGCCAGGTCAAGCTGACTTTCGTCCAGCTTTGCAGTAGCTTGCACGAACTTTCCAAACATGGAAAAAGTAGTGGTTAAGGGTATGGGGGGTCATGCTGCTACCAGGTTTTAGCTGAGTCAATGGCTGATCTATCAGATTTCTGCTTGATCACCCAGTAATTTGGCTAGATTGTCCCATATATGGTAGGACACAATAACCACAGTTACCTTTCAAATCACTGAATGTCCAGGGGAAGTTCATGTTACTAGGTTTTCAAGGTCCATAAACATACAGAGGGCCTGAAAAGATAGTGTTCACCACACTACCAGCTAGCATCTCCTGCTCCTGGTTGTAGAGGGCACAGTCCCCATTACTTCCTCTATTCACTGCATCCACTGGAAGAATTACTACTCACACTGAAGGATACAAGGCCAGGTGTACAGTACAAATAAAGTGAAGGGTGACAAGAAATAAACATCCAGCAGTAAAACACAGGACATCTTGCAGCAATCAAAATGTCATTTGAGGAGATATGGGACTGTTATGACTTTATAGAGTTTGTGGCAGAAATGTTTTTCACACACTTCTTGGAATATTTGGATAATGTATTAATTACTGACTGCTTGTTGTTAAGTCCATCCATCCACTCACCTTTTTTTCCCCATTTTCACACATGGGATTAGGGTGACCCTTTAACATTGACAATCATTTAGAGCCAATGTTCATTAATTGTATTACCTAGGTGACACCTGGATAACCAACAAATAAGATGTATCATTGCAGATGGATATGTGTGACACTGGTTTCTTGTTTCACTGCATCCAGCAGCTAGGTTTCCCAATTTACTCCTAATGACGTTTGCATATCTGTACTCATCTTGGTGACACGCACAACAGCAAATGTTACCGCTGGGACTGCTGTATGATATTTCCTTTCATGTCACTTGAATAGTAGTCCTGATATTTGTGATGTAGCACCATGGAATATATGGACCGTGTCATTCATGGGTTGGATACTTCGGCTGTAATGTAGGATTTGTATTACAGTGACAGACATTGTACTGGTCACAACTGACATTATTACAACTGCAGTGCATTAAACTGTATTTACTGATCAACAAATTCCACATCCATATTTCTATATCAGTCCTTTGGGACTATCTCATACAGACAGACACACACACACACACACACACACACACACACATCAAGAACTCCACCTCTGCATGCTTTCATAGAGAGTGTTATCTCTCCTTGACTTCATTTGTGCCACAAACTACTCTGTCACATCGTGCGGAACACAAATTTATAAGACACAACTGTGGCATTCTGAGTTCCAGCAGCATTTTCAGATCAAAGATTGTGTCTGTTGAGTAGCCATACTTGCAAGTTATGGGATTATACACACCTGCAACTCTTCAAACCCGTGTGCTAATGTCAAGTACTGAGCATATGGAAATATACAGCATGCTGGTGTTGTGGATGCCAGCCATGTGCTGCATAGCTCATGTGTTGTGGCACAACCTGATCCAGCTTATACACCCTAAGCAATGTTGTTTGCGGAGTATAATTCACAGTAAGGGTCATCTGCCGTGTTTCACTTGTACAAAGTGCTATGAATCAGGTGTATGCCACATTGTTGCCTGCAGAGTATGATTCAGAGTCAGAGCTATCTGCCATGTTTCACTTGTACACAGTGCTATGTATCAGGTGTAAGCCGCATTGCTGTCTGCAGAGTATGATTCAGAGTCAGAGCTATCTGCCGTGTTTCACTTATACACAGTGCTATGAATCATGTGTATGCCACACACTGTATCTGAACAAGGTGATCAAGTGCCCAGTGCAGATACCCATATTGGCACCTCCTCAACAATGTTGTGCAGTAAAAAAAAAAAAAAAGAGAGAGAGAGAGAGAGAGAGAGAGAGAGACAAAAATGATCACCCCTGAAACTACTAATGTAACAAGCAGCCTGCAGCACA